>NC_056735.1:1128896160-1128898660 GCF_019279795.1 Protopterus annectens | reverse complement strand
GCAGAACTGGTGGATACTCAACAAGATGCTTTTTGAGTTGGTTGTCCAAATAAATGGATATTGGTTCCGTCAGCCAGCCTGCTCCAGAAACAATTGGTCTTAGCTCCGGAGTATGAGTGTTCTTGTGAATCTTGGGTAGCCCACTTATAGTTGGTATTAAGGGGAACTCCACCTCAAAATATGAGTAAAGATCTAAATCAATAAGCCCTAGATTCTTACATTCTTCAATGGCATTACTTAGCCTATCTTGTATAACCAAGACATCATCAAAGGAGATTACTTCATAGGATCCACTCATTAATAACTCTCTCATTTTGAGACAATAATATTCATTGTCTAACACGACAATAGGACCCCCTTTATCTGCCGCTTTCACAATGATATCGTTGTTTTGTCTCAATTTGAGGAGGGCCTTGCTCTCCTGACATGTTAAATTATTCCTGTAGGGACATGGACGTGTCAATGCTTCATATAGCTGAGATTCAACTACTTTAATAAAGGTTTCATGGTTCGTTTCCTGCATATGTTATAAACGCTGTGACGTAATTTCCGCTAACACACAGCGACATGGATTTACCTATTTTAATAAGGTGAGATTTTTAAATTAATGAGCAGTTGACTTGTTTTTAATTAGTTTTTAATTTTGTATATAAGTGTTCGAGGATTGTTCTTATTTTGTCTGATGAAGCGGTGGGGTACACCGCGAAAGCGCTTACCACATTAAAGGAGTTTTTATCGTAACGTAGAACCGCATGGTTCACAAGAACACTCATACTCCGGAGCTAAGACCAATTGTTTCTGGAGCAGGCTGGCTGACGGAACCAATATCCATTTATTTGGACAACCAACTTAAAAAGCATCTTGTTGATTATCCACCAGTTCTGCGTGACACTGAACAATTTTTGAGGAGCCTTTATGACACAGTGAATGCAATATCCACACATGAGAGTATGATATTAGTTACCATGGATGTGGTGTCACTCTTCACATGTATCCCCAATGAACAGGGAATAGCCTTTCTTAAATCTTTCCTGACCAGGAATAGTCAACTTACACCAAAAAGGATAGACTTTCTTTGTCTTCTTATGGAGATGGTTCTGGAGAACAATATCTTTATATTCCATGACACTTGCTATAGACATAGTGTATGTAGCTATGGGCAAGTAGTTGTAATAGCTACTAACTTGGTTATGTAATTAATTTGAAGGGAGATACATGGATAATGTCAAAGAGATATTGTTCTTTAAGAGATTTGTCGATGATCTCTTTTTTCTCTGGGAAGGATCTATACAGAGTTTATTAGAGTTCCACTCACACCTAAATGAAGCCACTGATTTTATCAAATTTACCTTGAATTATTCCACAGAATCATTGGACTTTTTGGATGTGCGGATACAACTAATACAAGGACATTTTAGCACAAGCGTGTACAGAAAACCATGCTATAAGGCCTCTTTTTTACACAGATGTAGCATGCACAATCCACAGCTTTTCAGGAATGTGATTAAGGGATGCGCTTACGCGCCTTATCTATCACGACTATCCAGCCAAAACACACAATACAAGACGGAATTGGAAACGTTACATACAGGTCTAGTTAATAGGGGATACAACACAAATGAAATAAGAGATGTGTATTCTACTATGGATGAAATTAGAAATGAGAGGGCACAACCATACTTCTCAGAATGTATGAATACTCGATCTAGAAGGAATGATGGAATGGAGTTTGAACATTTAGTTGTACCCTACAGCAATAATGTACATATCTTTAAGGATGTGATATCAAGAAGCTGGAACATTTTAACATGTGATGACAAAACAAAAACAATAGTTGGGCCTTACCCCAGGTTCACTTATAGCAACATGTCCAACCTAAAACAAATCTTGGGTTCAAGCAATAACTCCACAATGGTCAGAACAGGGCTTGAGAGAACATCAAGATGTGGTGACTGTGCACAGTGTTGTTATGTGGACGAATCTCACTACTTTAAGCACCCAGAGAGTGGCAGACTTTGGGAACTCAGATCTAATGCTTCCTGTACGGTTTAAATATAGTATATATGTAGCTCATTGTAACACCTGTTTTTGCTATTACATTGGCAAGTCAAATCGTACATTGAGGGAACGGATCAGAGATCACTACTACTGCTATAACAGACTAGACAGCAGCAGTGCTTTAGCCAGACATATGCTCAACAATGGTCCAAATCACATTTTCATGTTTCAGGTGCTTCATATTGAGGCACCCACTAGACGCTTAGGCAACATTATTAACAGGACAGAGGATGCAGAACTCCGCTGGATCCTGAGACTTGGCGCACATAGGGGCATGGGCCTTAATGATACCGTTTCGCTTAAAGCACACCTCAAAAGCAGGAAACTACTAGTTCTCTCATTGGTCTTTTCCATTCTGCTCTCACATGTTTTGGCCTTTCTTTCAAGGGTCCCCCTTCCGAAGGTCCCCTACTCTCTACTTTGGTTATGCTCTCCATGCATT
>NC_056735.1:1128706160-1128873660 GCF_019279795.1 Protopterus annectens | reverse complement strand
CATGATCCCTAAACCTAACAAGGACTCTCATACTGTGGAAAACTTTAGACCCATCTACCTCTTGCCAAATATCAAGACTTATGCTCAAGTCCTAGTTGCAGACTGGAGAAAGTGCTACTGACTTTAATCGATAATCTTTGAGGCTTGATAAAGGGTAAACATGGTGGTCCTGAAACCATTAGACACTGGCTTAACATACAAGAGTGCTTCTGAAGGAATCAGGTCAAGGCACAGCCATTACTGACTGATGTCCACAAAGCCTTTGATTCTGTAGAATGGCCACTCCTGTGGTATGTACTGTAGGAATATAGGATTCCTGCTCAAGGAGTTCCAGTTCATACATAAGCAGCCCATGGCACAATTGTGGTTAAATAGCAGGGTATCAGACTGCACTGCTTTACAAACAGGGAAGTCTATTACCCTCTGTTGTTGTTTGTGCTGGCAGTGACTTTCACAGATAAGCATTTGCTTAATGTATTTGGTGGCTTCCCACTAGATGAGGACCATCAACTAAACTCATTTGGGAAAGTGATTTGCAGATGAATGTGTTTGGCTACAAAAGTACAAGGACCAAGTTCTTCCCAATATGCAAGCTAAGTTCACAGGCCTTAAAGATAGTGTCATCAAAACCAACTTGCTCTCCCCCCCAAAGACTCATGGGATCAGGACATCAGTACTGAATTTTCCTGTGAAATAGTGTCTGAAGTTAAATATTTTTGTAGGCTATGAGAGAAAGCCAGATTACATCTCTAGGGCTACTACTCTTTAAGAGAACAGGAATAACATTTCTAAGTAAAGTGAACCTACTTTTTAAATTAGATTCAGGTCATTAACATGTGTATTAGCTCAAGATTCTTTTTCTTAGACATCTTCCACAGCTTGCTTTGTTCTCACATATTTCCAAGCTTCAAAGAATGGCAAACTACTTTCTGTGGAAATGTTAAGACATTCCAGGTGAGTAAGAGAAAACTGTGTATGGAATTCAAACATAGGAGGTTCAGGGTCCCTGAATTTAGTATCTAGGGGGATGGTAGTTATTGGCTGGTTCTTTGTATGAGCTAGACAATCCTCCAGACCACTTTGGCTACACACTGAATTAGATTAAGGATTACGGGGAAGAAGAGACAAGCTGGTACTCCTTTGTACAAGATACATGACTCTAGATGGCTTGAAGTATTGTTTGAAAGAAAAACGGCTCAGAAGAAAATACATCATCTCCTGGCTTTTACCTAGGTCTTTTTTATGGTCCGACTCTGCAAGTGTCATAATAGAGAACTGGCCCAACTGGAAGAATTGATCGAAGGATGGTATCTTCTTTGGTAGTGATATTTTGGTTGTGGAGTGTTTCTCTTCTCCCACGGATGATAATCAAACAGCAATTTCCTAAACTGGAAGCAGGCTGGTGGCAGTATTTTCAGTTAAGGTCATTTATACCTCCATAAATAAGAAGTGAGTTAACAGACAAAACAACTTTACAGACCCTGCTCTGGGCACTAGCATTAGGGGCTATCAGAAATACATAGTGAAATTCAGCTGGAGAGCTTCTTGAATAGCTGGAATATGAAGCTTCACAACCCACTATCATACGAGGATTGGATGTATAGCATACAGCATGTAAGGAATAAGGACTGGCCTCCGTTAGCACATTTTGTACAACAAAACTGCTACATCAGTGGCAGCTTGCACCAACTCAAATGGCAAAGTGGCTGGTTAAGTGGACTCCAGATTTTAGCTGTGTTCAAGGGAAGATGCAAATTATAAGCATTCGGTATGGATTTGTCCTCGCATCCAAGTAAGGTGATCTCATTAGATCTGAGCCACTGACTTCTCTTATGATCCAGTTACCAAAGGACAATGATTTTAAGTAATGGGTATTTGGGATTACCCTCAAGACTGAGGGTTGCCGAAAAACAGAACTAGCATGTTTACGCAAGGTGCAAGCCACTTTTTTTCCTTGCCTCTAAGCGCTAAAAGAATTTTAAACAAGAATGGGCTAAGTGTGCATTACTACTTAGCTACAATCTTTGCAGTTAATCAACCACAACTATTCAGATATCCAAATGGAATAAGTATTGGTGTACCTTTACACAAATGATGCAATAACTTGCTAGAGCTGTATGTTCACTATTCCTCGTTATCAGAATCTTAGCCATGGATTAGCATCATTCCTAAGGAGCATTATTTATGTAACTGGATTTGCAAGTTTGCATGGGACTATCTAAAGTACATTCTCTCTGTTTTGTTTTCATGTTTATTAAACCAAATTAAAAATGTTTTTTTTTTCTTTTTGTCATAACATGCCAAGGGTTTGGGTTCTAATACTGTCTGGTAATGGGCAGAGTTCCATTTGGCATGTTGATTGGTGAATCGATCTTTCAAGGTTTGGACAATCAGTAGCTCTGTTAAATAATTATTTGCCTTTATTTGGTTCTTCTCTGCAATGAATGTTCTAAATTGTATTCTCATATGGTATGAATTTTTTTCTTCTTTAGTAATGGTGCTTGATGTTAGAATAATCCTGATGAATAAGTGGCAGCAGCCCTTGCAGAGTGAGCATTTTGAATCTGTGTGTACTTAGAAATTAATTGAGCAAGGAATGGAACTACAAGGCCACTTCTTTCTTCCTACCAAGAATTTTCTGAAGTAAAAATCTTGACCTCCTCCCCCTTAAATTTTTTTTCTATACCCTTGTCTCTATCATGTCTTTTAGAACTTGAGACTTGCAGATTAATCCTACCCACCCTTCCTTTGTCTTCCTAATTAACCACTTTATTCTAACATGAAACACAAATCCTACTACTGCCCTACTAAAAATTCCAGTGGACTCTGCCTTCTCTGTATCAAGACTAACCAAAAACAGATGCATCTACTTGTACTCTACTTTCTTCTAAATCATGAATGTTTGATTATCATTTTTAAATGTATGCCTCTCCTCCATAAAACCAGAGTGATCCATATATATCTCGTTTGGCAACAACTTAGTCACACTCATAGAGACAGAGTTTCTCTTTTATACAGAAACACTTTATAATCAGGATTCAAAACTGAAACTGGTTTATATGAAGCTAGGTCTGAAGATTTACAGCCATCACAGCTTTGGTCTAGGATGCGGGTACTGGCCCACCTTTTACAATACTGTTTAACAAAACCTTCTAGACATTCATCAATTTCTTACCTCCAAACTTCCACAGGAACACTTGTCCATAGAGATTCTCCTCTTGACTGATTATTCATCACCATTTTTGCTTTATCACCTCCCTTCTTAATTAATTACTGCACCTCTTGTTTCATAAGCTTTGGCACATTTAAGCCTTCCATACATATTTCCATTTCTTCCTTTTATAGTTCCCCCATTACTCTGCTTTTCACAGATTTTTAAACAAATTTCTGAATTATCAATAATGCCTCTATAATCTCTCCAGTATTTTTTCTTGTCATAGGCTCCCTATGATTGGCAACACTCCTATTTTCTGTTGCCTGAATCATTATGCAAACAGCTTGTATGCTCTGAAGTTATCAAAAATACTTGCTTAACAGCACTTGTGCATTTTTTCCAAACACTCCTTTTATTTCCCCTTTGGCACCAAGCAATTGCTCCTCTTCTTGCTCTGTAATATTACCCTTCATCTAAATACTTTAATCTTTGACAACCCTCTAACTCCTATTGCTTTTCTCTTACATTATCTTCCTAGAGTACTTTTAAATCCCACTTTAATTTTTTGAAAAACTTTTATTGAATTAGCACTTGGGATACTGGCAAATTTACATTTATATAAAAGCAATCAAACTGTATTAAGAAGTTCAGGTTTACAAACAGTATACTTCACACATACTGCTATATATCATATAATCTAAGCAACCTTACACAAATTATTCAATTCCTACCATTTTTTCAAAGCAAGAAACACCTTTATTAAACCATCACTTATGACACTGGCAATCATACAGTTATATAAATGAAAATCTACACCAACACAGTCCTAGTCGCAAGCATTTTACATCACAAACCATACTGACACACTCCGTTGCAAACATTATACATAATTTACAATCCCCACAATCATTTTCAGCCAAACACTATATAGCTCATTTAAGTCCTGCCTTCTTTTAAAACTCATTTCTCCCCTGTATGTATTGTTCCCACAATTCCCATTTCTTCCCATCTAGTTTGCTCTTACCCTTTTCTAACGGTCTTAATTCCAGTTGTTTTATCTCTGTTACTCTATTCAGTCCTTCTAGTAAAATTGGTTTAGATTTTGATTTCCATTTTCTAGTAATTGCTTTTTTGGCAGCCACCATAATTAGACACAGATTAGGCCTTACCATGTTCTAGGAAATTCCAATTTTTTATCATAGCTCAGAAAAATCATCTCCCTCGTCGTACCAATCTGCACACCCAGAATCTCTGACCGTGCAGCCCACAGGGAAGCTTTAAAGTCCACCAACTTACCACACGTCCAGAAAATATATTCCCAATTATCTCTTTCTTCCCGATCTCACCTCCAACATTTGCTGTCTACCCAAGGAAAATTTCTCTGGGGTCTACTTGGAGTATAAAATATCTATGTAAACATTTCCAAGCAAAAATCCTAAATCTTCTAGATTTTGTTGCTTATTTGGGAGACACATATATATCATCCCATTGTTTCTCTGTGAATTGCTTATCCAGTCTCTTCCCAATCCTTTCTAACCTCTTCCGACAGATTCTTATAGTTCTCATGCAATATTTTATATGCTCTACTAACTACTACTTTTTAATGGCAGCTTCTATTCTAGATTCTACTAAAAACTCTATCAGTGCTGCTCTTTCATTTAGGACCCCCCCTCCCAATTTCTTTCTCTTTGCCTATACTCTGACATCAATCTTTGATAGGGAAGGCAGCCATTAACATGCAGTACAAATAAATTCTTAGCATCTTCCCATTCAATCATTTTTCTCTAATTATTTGCTCCCAATACCTGGGTTCCTTTGCCAATTTTCTCTAAAAAGTTCTGGCCTCCTCTTATCTATATCCCCAATTGCAGTCAACCCTACTGGCAGAATCTCCTTTCTCCATTCCCATGTTGGCTTAGTTCTCAGGATACTTTCTACTCTCAGTCTCTCCTTGTTTCTTGAGCTTCCCTGTTTCATCATCCTTTTCCACTTTGAATTATAGTTTTCTGCTTGTGCTTTAACTGTGTAGCTCTGAAACGCCCCATTTAAATTGGGTAACCCCAAGCCGCCCTGTTCTACTAGAAGACTAATCTTATCCCAATTGATTCTAGCCATCTTCCCCTCCCCAATAAAGTCCTTTAGCTCTTTAATTGCTATCCAAAACTTCTCCTCTGGTTGATAAAAATATGCCTGACCTGTGTTTAAGGCAAATGGGACTAAACATTTTAACTGCTTGCATCCATTTTCTCAGCTGTTCTATTATCTTTTGTTTAGTCTCTTCCTGCACATCCTTAGCTGCCACACCAGAATCACTTTTAATCCATACTCCTAAATATCCCGATGAATAATTACCATTGTTGTTGGTGGGTCTTTACTGATGCTAATAATTTTCTTGGGTGGTGAAAGCCAGGGTACCTTTTTGGCTAGGCTTGTATAGGCCCTAGGGCAAACAGCCTAGTACCTACCTATGAACCTATATGGAAATATTGCTGAACCAATTCATATGTGCGTACATAATTTACTACTGCCTTTGTTTTAGCTTCATTAATTTTGTATCACAAAGATTTCAACCTGCCTCAAAATATTCCACAACACAGTAATGTGCCTGTATTGACAGGTGTAAAATAATATCTGCAAATACAGCCAGCTGTTCAAGCAGAAATTATCAGACAGGATCCCACCCACTTTAATTTTCACCTCCAAACCCTCATATATCCTCCTAACCAACCTTATAATTCTTTCAGGAAATGTCCCAGCTTAACTCTGTCAAATGCTTTCTCTGCATCAGGACCCACCAACAATGGTATTTGCTTATATTCTGTTTTCCTCTGGCTCATTAATTTATTTATTTTACATTTGTTGACCGGGATAGTCCAACTGGATACATGTCCATTTTCAGCAGAGGCTTGGGGAGAAAAGCTCCATACAGATGAACACAAGACAGACAAGTATAAGACTGGTACAAATGTACATTACACATTATCAATTAGAGACAACTGAGAAAAAAAGTTATATATATATATATATATATATATATATATATATATATATATATATATATATATATACATTCTCTCTCTCTCTACATATATATATATATATATATATATATATATATATATATATATATAAAAATACACTTCCAGGTTTCAGTACAAGCATTAAACAATTCCTTATTCTTTATGTATCAATTCTTGGATCTTTGCAGCTTATATACAAGGAGAGGAACTAGTCCTTACTTACTCAGTTGGTTTGTTCAGAGTTTTTTGGCTAGACCCTGAGGAGAAAGGGTATGCCGAGAAAGGGGGGGGTGGGAGAGATTAGTCCGGGGTGGAGCAAGGACAAAGCCAGCATTTTTTGAGGTATTGAATAGGATTCTTTTTGAGTAGGGCTGAAGAGGGTTCTGAGGTTAGGTCTGCAGGAAGAGAATTCCATGTTTTGCCAAAAGAGATGGTAAACAGAGTCCCCGGCTGAGCTGTTAGCCTTAAATGTGAGAGCTAACATTTTGTTGGAGCACCTGAGAGTTTCGACGTTCTGGCAGGGAGTGATGAGACTTGTAAGATCAGTTGTGTGTTCAGACTGGCAAAGGATCTTGTGGGCTTGTAACTAGTTAGTTGACCAAGATTGGATTATGTAATTCAAGCCATCCTAGTAGTTTTAGGTCAATGCAATGTTGAGTTCTATGGGCAGAGGCAGTAGCAAATTTGGCAATGTGATTATAGCAGACCGTATTACTTATTTAGCTCAATTTTACTCAAATTTGTGAATAGGCGAGAGACAGAGAAGTGTAGAAAGTAGATGAGTGCGAGCAAGAGTAGTTCTGGCTAGGGGAGTTAAGACGGGTTTGATCCTGTATAGAGCACCCAGTTTTTTATTAACTGTTTTAATTGTATGGCTGATGTGCTGGTCGAATCTCAGGTTATCAACTATTATTCCTAGGAGTTTAGTAGAGGGATCTGGTGAAATAATTGTACCATCCCTTGATTTAATAGAGAAGGTTAGAGTGGAGGACCTGCGAGATGGAGAGAACAGCAGCAGTTTAGGTTTTTTTTTTTTGGGGGGGGGGGGGTTAGTATAAGATGGCGAAAGAGGAGCCTGTTTTCAACTGCATAAAAGTACTTTGGGATAAAACCAATAGCCCTTCAGTGGATGTGGCAGAGCATATTAGGGTCAAGTCGTCAGCATACTGAATGCAGGTAGCTTGCGGTACAACCTTGTGCAAGTCATTAATGAATGAGGAGAATAGGAGGGGTCCTAAGATGGATCCTTGGGGAACTCTGAGTGCAATAGGTACAAGGGTGGATAAGTTATTTTTCCAAAGGACTGCCTGCTGTCTACCGTTCAGATATGATTTAAACCACTGTGTGGTCTGGGTATGTAGGGACTTTGATTCTAAGAGGAAAACTGACTACCAACCCATAATAAAATACGGTTTGATAAACAAAAGTATAAAACATGACATTGCTAATCTGAAATCAACTGCTATGATTTTACCATATAGTAGTAGTACACTTTTAGTAAAAGACACGATTACAGAAGTTTGGAACAAAGTATTTATTAACCAAAGTGATATTCTACAAGAAATAGGTCTCAACCCCACAATAGTTTTTAGTAGGGGTAAAAATCTTAAAGATTATTTTGAAAGTGAGACTAAATTTAGAGACTCACTAATGAAAAAATGTGTTTTTTGTAGATCATGTAGATTTATTAGAGATGGGCCTTATGTTACAATAAAGGGTTACAATCGTACCATTAGGCGCCCAGGGCATGTAAACTGCAACACAAAATTAGTTATTTACTTAGCTACATGCTTATCATGTCAAGCATTTTACATTGGAAAGACAATTAGGAAGCTTAAAGAAAGAATAGCTGAACATAATAGGGATATTAAAAACAAAAAATCAACAAATTCACTATATGTGCACAGTTTAACTTGCCCGGATTTTAAGAGATTCCGCTTTTTCGTTATTGATAGGATACCTCAAAATACCACAAAAGAAGGGGATGTTAACGCACTGCTAGAGTTAAAGGAATGTTTATGGCAGTTAAGACTGAATGCATGTAGCAAACCAGGAATGAATGAACACATATCTATTGTTAGTAAGTTAAAACTAAACTCATATAACATACAATACTACATTTTTAGATAAAACATGTATTTAAATAGGTGTATATTTTATTACATAAATTATTATAAATTCAATTAATATTAACAAAAATTACCATTTTTAATGTATTTTTATATTAAGTTATTTTGTACAGTAATTTCAATTGATTTTATCACACTAAAGCAACTGTTGTCCTTTTTTAGGTGAAATTTCTAACTGGTTTAGGCTATTTATTTGTTATCTGATATATATAAAAACATTGCATAAATATCAATTTAAAGAGTATTTTATGTTTGTTTTTAGGTTAAATTATTAACGTAGTTTTGCATGTTATATACAGTATATCTACTATTTACTTTTGCTTTGGTGACTTTAAAATGAAATTGCTTACAATTGCTTAATTAATTAATTGATTTATGAATGAAAAGATGTTATAGGTTAAAGACAAGTATAACAAGCTGCTCCATTATGTAATTACTCTAATGAAACCTGCATTGTGGTGGGTGAAAGTGCTCAGTGTTGTTGGTTAAATAAACTAATCCGTGGTTTTCAGCTGCGTTTCGCTTTTCATTTTTTATCAGTTTTTTAGTTATTTTTCGTTTTACTTTGATTCTAAGGTTTGCAAGAGCAATTGGTGATTTACCATGTCGAAGGCCTTGAAAAGGTCTAGGAAGATGGCTGAAGAAAGTTTATCATTATTACAGTTTTGGTTTATAACATTTGTAAAGGAGAGTTGGGCAGTGATGGTACTATGATTTGGTCTAAAGCCATGCTGAGAGTTTGCTAGTAGACGGGTCAGGAGCTGTCTATTGATACATTTTTCCATGATTTTGGCTAGAGGCGACAGGATAGCTATGGGTCTGTAATTTGAAGAGTTCAGTGGAAATGCCTCCTTTATGGAGTGGAATAATGTGGAAAATCTTCCAGATAGCAGGAATGGTAGGTTCCGATATAGTTCTGTTTATTTGAATGGATATCGGATAGGCTACCGCGTCAGCTGCTTTTTGTAGGTACTCTGCAGGGAGAAGGGTCCGCGGCTAGGGTTGTTGGCTTTAGTTTACTAATTAATTTATGAATAAATGAGGCTGCTTGAAGTTTAAAGATGGTTCGGGTACTGGTTATGGTGGCAGTTGAATTAGGTCCACTAGGGGATAATTTATTAGCTAGTTGTTGGATGGTTTCAGTGAAGAAGTTATTAAACTAATTGGCAACTTTTGCACGGGTGTTAGGTTTAAATTTATGGGGATAGGGGTGGAGGGTTGTCCAGGGTGGAGAAGCTTGTTTAGCCCTACCCAGAATTTTTGTGGTTTATTTTGGTGTATCTGTTGTAGGTGGCAACAGTGATATTTTTTTATCGGTCGTAACAGATTTTTTAGTATCACTCCTTAATTGTCTAAGTAAGATGGTCTGTTAGGTTATTAGTGATTCACCAGGTGGTCCATGCTTTGCTTCTAAGCAATATTGTTTTGCCTAGTTTTGGCTGAAAACCATGGGGTAGGTTTAGTTTTCATTCTAATTGAGCGTTCTGGAGCATGGGTGTTTATGATGGATAAGAATTTGCTGTTCAAGTATTTTACAGCTTCAAGTGGCAGATGCCTGAAGGCAGACCAGTTACAAAATTTGAGGTCAGTTTTGAAATTAGTAAGGTTGACATTTTTCTTATTCCTGACTATTTTATAGATAGGTTGTTTAGGGATTCCAGCCTTCTGCCTGATAATGTAGGTGAGAAGGTGATCACATATGCTGTCAGGAAGGGCTCCAGCTTTATACATGTTGGGTTGACCATTAATAAGGATCCAGTCTAGAATGGCTTCTCGATCTTTAGGTTTAGTTATCCTGGAAGGGGAGGTAATGACTTGTGTGAAACCATAAAGGTTAATATGTTGAGTAGGGGGTACTGAGGAGCCGTCTGTTAAAAACCCCTAGAACAATGTTTTCTTGGGAATAACTGACACCCACTTTAGTATATCCTCAAGAGTATGTATGTTTTTACCTGGGGGGATGTAGGCACAGACAACTGTTTGTGTCTTTCGGCTTTTCCCGGTTAGGGGTCGCCACAGCGGAACTCCGGTCCGCTGATTGGCAGTTGATTTTTATGTACCAGCTTGCCAGGCCTGACGCACAACCTTCAATGAAGGTACGCCCATTCACGCATGTCTTCATGCAGAAGATGCTCTAGCTGAGAATCTAACCGGACAGCATTTATTTTTATTGATTTGCACTAGAGCTGTCTATGCTGTATCTGCATTTATTTTTACTGATTGGCAGTTTAGTAGTAATAATTTCAGCCTGGTTCTTTCTAGTTGTGTGAGGGGTGTCAATGGACAGCTCTAGTGTAGATTTATATAGGACGACTACCCCCTTCCTTTCTTAGGTGTGTGGTCAGCTCTTAATATATTATAACCTGGTGATGTAATCTCATTATCTGAGGTGGATGGTTTAAGCCAGGTTTCAGTGAGACAAAGTATGTCAGAACAGAGGTGATCAAGTAGGGCATGGAGGTGATGGACTACTATTTATACTTCTAATACTTAGATGGCTAATTAGGAGCGAGTTGGATGGACTGTTTGGGGTGTGTGTGTTGAGGGAAGAGGTGGTTGGTATGTTGGAGTGATCATTAAGGGCTGGGCCAGGGTTTAGGTGGATGTCACCTTTCACAGTAAGATTACATGGAGTTGTGGCAGTCAATTTCAGAAACTTGAGAATAAGGTTTTGGTATTTTTTCGCTTTTTGGTTGATGTGTACAGTTTTAATAGGTAGGATATGTTGAAGGCGAGAGAGGCTAGACAAAAAGAAAGTGCTCAAATGTTCTGACTGGGTACAGTCAGAGTGCTGGTGTGCCTCCTGGGAGGTGAAGGTCAAAGAATTTGATGTTTATAAGCAGTCAATGTATGGGATAAGCATCAGTGGTAATATGGGGTAAATTAAAAGAAATCTAAGTGAAGAGAGCTGTGTAGCTATAGTAAGGACGTGGGTGGGTGTATGAGATAGAAAATTAGGGTGGGTAGGGGAATTTCCACTACTTGTTCAGAAAAGGTGATTGGTTAAAGAAGAGAGGGGGTGTGGTCAATGTAGTATAAATCTAGCACCACTAGAGGCCGGTGAGATTTGGGGGCAGGGTGGGGCGTGAAACAAGCCTGAGCACAGCGAGGGCGAGCGGAGCAGGACTTTAGCAGGCCACGAGTATCTCAGGGTCTGTGAGTTTGTTTTATGTGAGTTCAATTATTCACTTTGGACAACTTTATCTCCTGCCCTTAAGAGTTGAGCTCACTTACTCACTATTTCTCAGGAGGTCAGAGTAAGGGGCAGTATCTCTTCAGGTCCTTATGGTCCAGGGGCTAGACAGGAGCTGTTTAACTGTTAGAGTGTCCTCCTATTTTTCAGGTTCTCAGGAGGTCAAAGTAAGAGGACAGTACCGCTAGCTTTAGGAGGTTGCCAAATGGGTCCAGAAGCACCAGGGATTACAATGTTCTGTTAATGCTGTCACATGTTTGCTACCTCCCCACAAAACCACAATGATCCGTATCTATCAATTTTGGCATTACTTTTGCCATTCTTTTAGCCATTATAGTCACAGACTCTTTGTAATCATGGTTTAATACTGAAATGGGCCAGTATGAAGCAGGACCTGATGGATCTTTACCCTCTTTAGGTATTGCAGCTATCACTGTTTTCTTTCAGGATGTTGGTACTTCTCTTAAAATACTGTTAAACAAAAACTTCCAGATCTTTATTAGTTTTTTCCTGTCTTAACTTCCAAACTTCCACAGAAATACCATCTACTCCTGGGGACTTTTCTGTTGATTGGTTATACATCATAATTTTAATCTCATCTCCTCCTCTCCTGTTAGTAATTGAGCCTCATCTACCTCTAACCTTAGCATATTTAATTGTTCCATAAACATTTCCATTTGTATATTTTTCTTGATTTCCATATTTACCTGCTTTATATGGACTTTCACAAAATTTTAGAAATATTTGTAATACCTCTAAAGGAACTCGTCACCTTCCCTGTAATAGGCTCCCTAAGCTTGGTGACAGCCCTTTCTACTTTCTGTTGCCTGAGCTGTTGTTTTTGTGTTCTAATGTTATCAAAAAAAGTTAACAGCAATCTTTCTAAATTTGTGTATATTAACACAGGTAATCCCTTATTGTCTGCTTAGCATTCTGCAGCTGATTCTCTACTTCTTTGGTGCGATTCCCCCTATTTTGCAATATAACATTTGAATAATTCTTATTTCTTAACCACAGCTCCCTTTCATTTACACCCAATTTTTAAACTCCACCTTAATTTTACCTCACTCCCTAGCTATATTTTCAGAAGTAATTTCTCCAATACCCATTCCAGAAATTCTTCTCTCTTCAATAGATGGGCGGGAAAGTGCAACTGTCTAATTTTCATTTCATTACCCTGTGTTTTTAGTTTAGTTGTTATTGGTGCATGATCTGAAATAGCTACAGGGTGTGTATTAAGACCTGCAATTAAATGCATATGTTCTTGTGAAATGTAAATTCTGTCTTGCCTAGCCAATTTATTATATCTTAGGGAATAATATGTAAATTCACTCCAAATTCCTATTACTGCATTCACATCTTCCACGCCAAATTTTTTCATAAATGTCTTCAAAAATATACCCTCCTTTGTTAAACTTTTTGCTTCTGGGCCCCCCATAGATATCTTCACTGCTGCAAATCAAATACCAGTCCCCACCTATGAGTAATATTCCTTGCTAAAAACTCACTTCTCCCAGAATTTTCTTAAGCTCCATTATAGCAGTTTTAGGTGGAATATAAATACGTTAGTGTAATCTCCTTCCTTGCCAAGCACTACAAATCTGCCATTAGTATCTTTTTTTACCTGCTTTTATCACTATTGGAGCTCCTGCTGCAATTAATACAAGTATTCTGCTTATCCTTTGTCCCAGATATTCCACTGAATAACCATCCTGAAAACCCTTCTTTATCAAATTCACATGTTCAGTTCTTTTCAAGTGTCTCTCCTGTAACATAGTTATTTGCACTCTGCGTTTAACATATTTCACTATGCTTTCTTTTCTGTATTTAGTTTTGAGACCATTGACATTTAAAGACATGACAGAAAGCATCATTGTATTAAAAATTATTTTTCTCACATTTTATGTATAACTTCTTTTTTGTTAAATGTCTAGTTCCAGCTTTTGTGTTACATACATTCACTGTCAGGTTGAACATTTATACAGTTGCATCTTGTTATATCCATTTGAGCCTATGTCACATCTCACAAAACGTTTTGTTTTATTGAAAGCCCTCAAACAAAACAAAATACCCCCATAAAACCCATTAATTTAAAAGTAATACACAAAACTATATATATCTTCAAATACTGATGTTTTACCCTTCTAACAGTTCCAAATTGACAGCCACACCCACATACTTGAGTTAACCTACAAGAAAGGTTATCCGTGCTAATGATGTAGCCTGTGCTTCTACTAAGTGACACCTGGTTTTATCTTGCTTTTATAGCTTTTCCAGCAAAACCCCTGAATACTTTCAGAGAACATTATCTCCTAGCCAATTTCTCTCCTTTTGTTTTCCTCGGCCAGACACTCTCCACCAGACTAACAAATTGTTTTATCAGACTGTCTCCATGGAGACATGAGAAGTGGATGGCCAATTTTTCATTATCAGATCATCTCCATGGAGACAGGAGAACAGGTCAATTTCTTTTTATCAGACTATTTCTATGGAGACATGAGGGCCACACACAGAACTGCTACTAAACATATATTCATTTTCTAGAACAAAGTTTCATAATATTCTTTTTCATTACTTGCTTTCTCTTCCAAGTTAAGAAATCAATCTAAAGTCCTTTATCTACTCATTCCCCCATGCAAGAATGAGAAAAAGCACATTCATTTTTATTTTGTCATGCTCTTTTAACCAGGCTATTTAGCACTGCAGTGCCTAAATTTCTTAAAACTGAACAAAAAGTATAGGGAGGAAAAAAGAACAGCATCAGCTATTTACAATCCCCATTACACTTAAAAATAACTGTTTATTTATTTTATTTATTTATTTTTTATTTTATTTTACATTTGTTGACCGGGCTAGTCTAGCTGGAGAATATTTCCATTTTCAGTGGAGGCCCGGAGAGAAAAGCTCCACAAAACATACTAGTAAGACATACTAGTAAAAAAAAATAAAAAAGACAACAATACAAAAACTACAGCCAAACAAAGACATAAAAAATACCTAGTCAAATTTCAAAAGAAAGACATTTCAAGGATAAAAGGATAAAAGTAATAGCATCTAATTTTGGGTAGCCTATTAGAGTGCAAGTAAATTTGAAAGTTAATAAGATTTAGAAACGGTCAAAAGAGAAGAACAAAAGTCAGTTGAGTAAGAGAGGAGAAATAGATGCAAAAAAATATAGTTATAGAGATAGCTTAAAACAAGCATAGGGGCTGAATAGTAGAGTGGAGAAAGTAGAGGTGAAGAAAACAGAGTAAAGGTAAGATTGTTAGTCAGGTTTATTACAGGAACAGAGCCAGTGACTTTTGAAGTACAGTTTGATTTTATGTTTGAAGAGAGGTAAAGATGTGATCAGTGTTATATCACTAGGTAATAAATTCCATCTTCTGCCTACTGTGTTAGTGAATAGAGAGTCGCTGGCTGAGTTATTTGACTTTATTGAACTAGCCATGAGTTTACTAGAGGAGCGAAGGGAGTTAAGATTGTTATAAGGGATTAAAAGTTTAGAGAGTATGGGTGTGTTATCAGGTTGGTGCAGTATTTTATGGGCAATGGTAAGTTGAGGAATTACTAGATAGTTTTGGAATTCAAGCCAGTCTAGTAGTTTTAAGTTAAGACAGTGGTGAGTTCTGAAGGGATTATCAGTGGCGAAGCAGGCAATGTTGTTATAACAAGTTGCCAGTTTGTTAAGGTTAGCTTTCTTAAGGTTGGTAAAAATGGGAGAGGCATATAGAAGAGTTGATATAAGATGGGAATGAGCAATTTTGGCTCGAGTAGATGCAGTTAGAAAAGGTTTAATTCGATATAAGGATCCTATTTTTCTGTTGACTAATTTAATGGTGTTATTAATATGTTGATCGAAGGAGAGATTATTGTCGATGGTTATTCCTAACAGTTTAGTCGTCCGGTCAGGTGAGATGACAGTGGCATTGTTTGAGGAGATGGTGAAGTTTAAGGGGGAGGTCCGAGTGGTGGGGGTGAAGAGGAGAAGTTTAGTTTTTTTGGCATTCAGCAGGAGGTACCGTCTAGAGAACCATGTTTCTACTGTGTTGAAGAACTGAGAAAACTTTATTGCATGAACAGAAAACCATCCACCACAAAAATAGTACTATTAAGGAAAAATTTTTTTCTTTACTTAAAGTTGACTTTCTCCCCTCTCTTTCCCTCCCCAAAGCATCTTCTGAACATTAATGACATTAAGGGCATATACTTCGGAGTCCCTCATAAGTCCTACAAATTCTGAAAGTCCAATACATCCAGATTTTCTTATGTCTTATTTCAGAAATTCAATTATTGCACTGTAACCCCCATTAAGTTGCTGGTTTTATAACTGTTCATCTCCATCTCCCAAATCCTGTCTCTGCTTCATTTCCAATGTACTCTCGATTCTACTAGTCAACTTGTGTTGTCCCTTCCTTCTCTCCAACATTTTCCATTGAAACCGTGGAAAACGTTTCACAGGTACCATCTCTCTGTGATCTTTATTACCAGAAGAACAAGCAGAATCTCATTTTGTTTCACAGCTCACTTTTTGTCGGACAAACTTTTCTATTTCCTCCTTAGCATGTACTTAATCAAAAATTATTCTACTCCTCCAGGGAAGAATACCTTGAAGATGGCTGGTTACAGCAACCTGAATCTCACACCTAAGTCTCCACATTCCCTGAATAGTGGAATGAATTTACTCCTGTTCTACCTGGTGTACAATGAGCAATCATCCTCCAAAAACACACTGCTGTCTCCCACTTTTAGTATTTTGTCCTTTTGCTACAGTTTTGTCAGAATCATCTCAGTCTGTTGGTAGGATTGAATCTTTACTATTAAAGGTCTAGGCTGCTTTCTCGTAGCTAGGTTTGGAGTGTACACACACAATGTACCCTTTCAACTAACTATTCCTGCTGTGGAATGCCAGCCCATTGCTTTCATAAAATTAATACAGTCTGTTCCTTCAGCTTCTCTGGTATAGCTGAAAGTCTCAGGTTTCCCCTACGTGCTCTGTCTACCAATTCTATTATTTTTTTAAACACATCTTCCTAAGCAGTCTCACATTCAGCCAGCTTTTTCTTCATTTCATCCTCTAATTTTTGCAGCTTTATCAGCTCATCTGAATATCAGTTTAAAGCTGCTTCCATTTTTCCCAACCTTTTGTTGTTTGTGTTTTGTTTTATTTTAACCAGGTCTGTCTGCATTTATCTCGTATATTCCTGTAGGTTATTGGAAGTCATGTCTGGAAGTTGCATTGCTTTTTGCTCAACAGCTGTAGAACTTTCCTCAATCAGTGTTCTCTTCCTCACCTTTTGTAGCTGTTTTTTCAGGTGCTCTGTAGTTATTTTACTGGCATTTGGGCAGTACACTTAGTAGTAAGTTACTGAAAGTTACCCATAAACACAAAAGTTTACTGCCTTCTCTTTTGAGTTTCTGTTTTCACACTGGGAGAGAGACAGTTTAGCTTGTTAATCTGCAGTCATCCTGGAAGTCTCAACCCAATTTTAATTTTATCCCAGTCCATAGCTATCCCCTCTGAAGAAAGCTGTATCCGTCCTAACAGCTTTTGAATTATTTCCGTTTCCCATCTCTTAAATTCCTTTTTTTTCAAAATGGTAGGAAACTGATAGTGTCTCATTGTACTTGATTACCCTGCATCTTTACCTTAGTCATTACTGGCACATGATCTGAAACAGTTATCGGGTGTGTTGCAAAGCTTTCAATTAAGTACAAAAGCTCCTGTGAAATAGAATTCCTATTCATTTTATCCAGTCAATGTACCTTTGGGAATTACACAAATTTGGTCTGGACTACTGCCAAGTTAACATCTTCCATTCCAGACACACTAACATTTCTTCAGACATCTACAAAAACTTGTTATTTTCCCCTTGCAGGTCAGTTTCCAATACCCAACCATGAATAATATTCTCTTCTGAATCCTAACTACCTTTTCCATAACTTTCGTAAGCTCCTACAAGGTAGCTTTAGATGGATTGTAAATGCATCCCTGTGTAATCCTCCTTTCCTGTCAATTACCTCTTATTACTACAACCTACCAATGTCCATATTGTCTCCTCTTCTATCTCTACTGGAGCCCCTCTCACGACTGAGTGATATCACCCCCTTTTCCTTTGTGCCAGACATTCTGTTGAATATCCATTCTAAAGTGCATCTCCTGTAACAATGCTATTTGCATCCTATACTTCCTAATATAATTCAACACTCTGCTTATTGTCCACCCCTACAATGCCATTTACAACCAATGATTCAATGAGCCTATTAAGGCCTTCACTGAACTTACTTCTATACAAATTAGGACTAAATGATCCACCCATCAAACTGTCCAAACATTGCTTAACTTGCAAAATAGTGTCCTAATCTTTTAAAGGTAATGTATTCCACCTACTACTAGACCTGAAATTAAAACAGTTTTACTTTACCCTCAAATTACACTTTCCAATGTCAACCAAAAAAAAGAAGCACTCACCATAACATTCCATGTGTGTTGTCCATCTCTGCCTTTATTCTCACGGATGGGGCGAGAGATCTGAACCATTCGATCCTTCTTGGCCTTGACCAAAACTCAAAGCCTTCAACAGGCTTATGGGCACTCACCCTATCCCAGAACGCACCTCATAACTACCTCAGATCTTGTTTGCCCATTAGAAAAAAATACCCCTGAGAAAAAAAGGGTGTTAGAGAAGTATCAAAATATATAGATAAGAAGAAGCCATTTATGAAGTCATGGAGTCCATAATAGTCCAATTAATAGAACCAGGTCTCCCAGGAGCACAGGTAGGGAGCAGGCGTTGGTGGCGGGTAAGCAGATAGGAATCCCGGGGGCCAATCATGAACAACTGCTTCTCTCAGGGAGGCCCCAGAGAGGAGATTAGGGCAAAGGAGTCGCTGCATTTGGCATTCATGGATGAGGCAAACAGATCACAGCAAGGTATGAAAAATGGCTTCGGCCCAGCCAGACTAACCTGGTCAACAAATGTAAAATAAATTAATAAAATTTTTGGGAGATCTCTTCCGCAATCTCCTGCTTGAGGGACCACTACTAAGGCATTAGAACAGTTCTGCTCAACCAGTCTGCTATCATGTTGGATTTTCCCAGTATGTACGTTGCGATTAGAAAGCGATTGGAAGAGACTGCCCACTCCCACACCCTTAGGGCTTCCTGACAAAGGAGATAAGATCTGGTTCCTCCTTGTTTATGTACCAGACTACAGACATGACTGGACTGCTATTGTCCCTAGAGGGAGAGTCGTGAAAGGCTTGCAACGCTAAAAGCACTGCTCTCATCCCTAGAACGCTTATGTGCACATGGGCCTCATGAGGATACCAGATGCCCTGGATGTTTTTTTTTTTCCAAGATAATGCCCCCACCTCCCTATCTGGGAAGCACCTGTGGTCAATGTGGCTTGAGGTAAAGCCTTGCATTACCAGAGTTGATTAACTCCACTATAAAAGGTCTTGTTTGCAAGAACTGGTTATCAAAATCTTGTGCGTCACTGGAAGTTCTAGGTGAGACCATTCTGTCAACAGCAGCCATTGAAGTAACCTCATGTGAAGGCGTACCAACAGTACCAGAACAATTGAAGCTGCCATAATGCTAAGTACTTGAAGTACCAGTTGGCAGGTTCTCATCTTTTCCATATTAAACCCTTTACCTGACATCATAAAGTATCTTTTCTGGAGCACAACTTGCTATCATCCTTTGGGTGGTCTAACTATACTCCTACAAATACCAATTACTGACAGGGTTTTACAGCAGATTTTCCATAGTTTATTGTAATACCTAGCTGTGACCTGGTTTGTAATGTGGTCACTCTGGCCTGTAGAAGAAGATTAACAAATTCTGCTACAGGACACAAACAAGAAGTAAAATGTCACAGATGTTTTTATTATTAAGCGCTTTTCATCTCACTGATGGGTGAGACTTCCTCAGATAAAATTCCACACACTCTTGCCATTCTTATATTAAAACCAATCAATTTAATGCGACCAGCAATACAGCTCCACACTGGTTTAACCTTTTCCTTTCCATAACATATTCACCCCACTTTAAAAATAAATCTCATAAAAACAGAGTATTCTAAAACACAAAATGTTTACCACTACCTTACATGTTACTGATTTCATTCATATCATACTTTCATGCATAATTAAACCTTGATCCTTCACTTCATAATATTTTCACCTCAAGTTTTTTAGCTTGAATACACACAAAACAACTCCAGTCTTTCCAACTTTGTTTCTGGTCCCCCTCTACTGATGTAAACCGCTTAGCATGCAGATGTTAAGAAGGTTGATAACATTAAGTATAGATTGAATTGCCAATCAAAATCAATAGTATATGTAGCCCAGTGCCAACACTGTCCGGCCTTCTACATAGGGAAGACGGATAGAAAATTTAAAGAGCGTGTATATGAAGACATCTATAGTATAAATAGAATAAACCAGAAAATGCCCTAGCAAGGTATATTATGGAGAACCCAGACCATAATTTTGGTTTTAGATGTATACATCAAATTAAAAGTGGTAGCATAAGGGGACCAGAAACATTAATGTTGGAAAGACTGGAGCTGTTATGGCAGCTACAGACAAGTGCTTGCTTCTTCCTAGGCTTAAAAGAAGTTACCTCAATTTTGTGTGAATTAAAGCTAAAAAGCTTGTTGAGGTAAAAATATTATTAAGTGTGAAGTGAAGGATAAAGGTTTAATTATGTATGAAAGCATATGAATGAAATTAGTAACATGTAAGGTAGTGGTAAACATTTTGTTTTAGAATAGTATGTTTTTATGAGATTTATTTTTAAAGTGGGGAGAAATGTGTTACGGAAAGGAAACGGTTAAACCAGTGTGGGTCTGGATTGATTTTCACATTAAATTGATTGGTTTTAATATAAGAATGGCAAGAGAGTATGGAATGTTATCTGAGGAAGTCACCATCAATGAGATGAAAAGCACTTCATAAAAATGTCTGACATCTTACTTCTCGTTTGTGTCCTGCAGCAGAATTTGTTAATCTGTTGGTGTTTCAAGTTTACCAGTTTGTGGACTGTAGCAGAAAATGCCTGGTCAGGGTGGTTACGAGCTAAAATATGGGATTCAGATATGGAAACACCCGGAATCCTTGATATCTCAGGTGAGCCGCTATAATGCCATGCATTTTGAGAAAACACTAGGGACTGTAGTGAGACCAAAGGGCAAAGCTTGAAACTGGGAATGACTGGCTCCAAGCTGGAAGAACAAATGCCTCCTCAATTGTCTAATTTTATATGGTAGTACACGTTGTGGAGGTCTACAGAGAACATCCAATTGTCTTTTTCCAGATATAACTATTCAGAACTTGCTGTTCTTTACTGATCTGTTTATTTTGCTGAGATCTAACATTGGTCTCCAGTCCCCCATTTTCTTTGGGACTAAAAATAATCTCGAGTAAGTTCCAAATCCTCTCTGGCCTGCGGGGACTTCTTGGATGACTCTCTTGTTTAGCAACTTTAAGATTTATATGGCTGCTTGTTCCATTTGACTGGGTGGAACATCTGGAACTTTTTTGTTTTCAGGGACTGGAAGAGAAAAGGAGATAATGTAACCTCTGGATATCATTCTCTGCACCCATTTGTCATATCTAGCCAGGCTTGAAGGTGCAGAGATAAATGTCCCTTGACTGCCTCCAGAGATGTACAATCGGGCCCTCCCTTCAGGAGCACTCTAAAGGGCTTTCCAAAGAAAGTTTCTCTAGAGCCCCAATTCTGTGGGCCTCCTTTGCCATGCAGTCAGTGTCTTCCACTGTTGCTCCCCCCTCTGCCTTTGGGGAAACTTTCACCCTGTGTGTCTGGGACAGACCTTTGAGATCTTCTGAACCACAACTTTCCAGTACCTTTTCTGACCTTTGGGAAAGGGAGCCTTCAAAAGAGGCATTAATGAAGGAAGACTTGAAGGGTTCCACAAAATCACAAAGGTGCAACTAGGCCTGCCTCCTAAGAGAGATGCCTGAACCATTGCCCTACTTGTTCCAAACCTGCATATGAGATTAGCCTCATGGACGAGTTTATCACAGAGTTTAGGGTAGCAAGTTGTGAGGCTACCTTGTCTGTGACCTCATCAGCTATAGCTCGTTGGAGGTTATCTGATAATTCTTTTAAGAGATCCCTCTGCAGTCTCGTGAAATGAGATGGGTAATTCATTGACCGTAGAACAAAGGCTGCTGAAGAGAAGATGCTCTTCCCATATCTATCCACAGTCCTAGAATCCTTATTAGAAGGGTGTATAGAGGAACTTGTTTCAGAGAGTTCCTTTTTAGTGGCTGCCACCACGATCATGGCATGCACAACTACTCCCCTGGATAGGAACATCTTGTCTGGCAGGGAAGTAATGTACTTATTTGGTTCCTAGGAATGTGCTCTATGATATAGGGGGTCTGCCATGCCTTCCAGGAGAGGTTAAATCAATAAGCTCATCGGAAAGCGGAGTCACCCAAGAGGTGGAAGGGTGAGAACCAAAGGCCTTCAGACAGACTGACGTCCTCAGCCGAAGGGGAGCTGGACTGCCAGCCACTACCATATTAACATTTTCAGGATGTCTCCAAAAGTGACATCTTCAGGAGGTTACCGAGGGACCCTTCTGCTTGACTGAGGTCTGGTCAACTGTCTTCTGGTCCGGGGGCTCCACTGGCTCCAACTTTTTTGTCAGATCCAGGGATTTCTTTGGGCCAGGGGTGGGACGGGCCTCCTCTTGGGAGTCCAGGTGCTTCCTCTTGCAACTTCTCTTCCAAGAGACTTCCTCACAGAGGTAATCTGGAGAAGTGCTGGAAGAGGGGGAAGTCCCTTGCGGGACATCCTGAGGCCTTGAGTCGCTGTATCCCTGTGGATGGATAACGTGAGCAGACGAAGGCACCAGCAGAGAAGAGAGAGGAGGTTCCTGAGTAGCCTATGTTTGTGTCTGTGTAGACAATAGTCTTCACATAATCTCAAAGGCCCCTTCCACCCCTGGTCCGAAGTAATCCCTGGATCTGACAAAAAAAAAGTTGGAGCCAATGTAGCCCCGGACCAGAAGACAGCTGACCAGACATCAAGGTAGGAGCCAAACTCACCTGCGCCAAAGCCAGGAGAGTTAAAATCGGATACGACAACTGACTATACGATCCCCACTTCCCCAGCTCTGACGAGGGAGTGTCTGCTCCTAGGATCCCTCCTGCTCGGAAAGAGCTGAGGAGCTCTCAGCAGAAGTCTGATCCGAAGAGTCCTTGGGTTTTGGATCTAATGCTGGCACTAGCAAAACCTCAGGAACTTCCGTCTCGAAGCTCATGGTTGGATCAGAGGAGGAGGAGGAGGATGATGGGGATTGTTGGATCAGATACATTTGGGTTCAGATCCAGTAAAAGTTTGGACAAGGCCAGCATCTTCAGCAGTCTCTGCACCTCCCGATCCACATCTTCGTCGGAGAGGCTCCTAGATGACTGGGTTGAAAGAGTTGGGGACTTCATTAAAATAGGCAAATGGAGTCAAGGAGACACAGGATCCAAAGTAGGGGATTGGCTCCGTATTGTAAACTCTGCCGGAACTGAAAAAGTCAAAGTCGAAAGACCTGACTGCTCTGAGACCTTTGCTAACCTGGCCCGTGTCTGCTGACAAAGCAAAAGGGGAAGACAGCTTTGGTATTTTCTCTCTTGGCTCCGACACAGACTTCATTAGTTTAGGAAGCTCTTTTAGTAAACTTGTCTGATCTGGCAGACTTGTCTGAATGGTCGGATGGATTTGGAGGACTCCTGTCTTTCAGATATGGCTTCTGAAAAGGGGTTTTTTAATAATACTTTCGGAATAAGCTTATTTTCACACTCCAGTAATGCCCTTTGATTAAATCCGTGGCACATGGAGCAGGACTTAAAGATGCAATGGCCCTAAACACTAAACAGTGTGTGTGTATATCGCTTAGAGGCATCTTTTTGCCACAATCCTCGTTTTTGAAGCCTAACAGCTTGTCTTGTTTCTACAACGTTTTCTTTGAGCAGAACAAGAACGAAGAGCAAATGCCCTCAAATTTAAACTGATGTGAAAAAACTATAGAACGACAATACATTTAAGTATTCAACTTTTAACCTTTTTTTTTTTTTATATAAAATGTCCTCTAAGTTAGCGGAAACACAGCAAAAGAGGAAGAATTAACTAACTAGAAAAGAGGAAAGAAAAAGTTAAATCTTAGTTAGATTAGGAGATGATTGTCAAGAGAGAGAAGAGGGTAGAAAAAAAGCCCTCTAACTAAAACGGGTTTTAAACAGGGAGTGAGATCAACTATTAAGGAAGTAAAAGAAAGGAAAATTACAATTTAACTTAGAAAATTTGCAATAAATGAAGAACTTAACCCAGAGATTTTGAAACGCATTGATCTTCGTGAGCGACAAACCAGATCTGAAGTATTTGCAAGGTGCATTCTGGGACATGGAGACTGCTCATGAGCTTGAAAGCTTTGGTAAAGGCTGAGACAAATTCAATGAATCGGATTCGACCCCATCACTGAGAATAAAGTTGAGATTGGACATCACATCAATTATTTCTATTGTCCACTGAATGCTGTAATTTAGCATCACCCACACTAGCACCATAACAATCACAGTAGAAGCATTTGGGAATTAAATATGGGTTATTTGTGGGGGGGGGGGGGAGTAACTGTAATTAAAAATAGGGATATGATATGCAATTGCTTTGATAACTAATACTCCTTAAATCTTTTAATCGATGGGTAAAAAAAAACTTTGCATGCGCCCATGTCTTTCAGTCTGAAGACCTAATATACATACAGAACCACCATGGTCTTTGGAATAGGCTAACTCCTCTTGTGAAACAGAGCACCTCTATGACACTACTCAAAAGGAACCTGGACAAGTGGATGCACTGTAAATTCTTACCTGGGATAGTGCCCACAACCCTCCTGGACATGGACAGTCATTACTAAATGCAATCCTGGGTAATGACTAACGTATTTATTTATTTTTTATTTTGCATTTGACGATGGGGCTAATCTAACTGGATATATGTCTATTTTCAGTAGAGGCCCAGGGAGAAAAGCTTCACATAAAAAAACAAGAACAAACAAACATTACAAATTCAGTTACAGTTCACTTGTCAGACAACAGGTGTTACATGGCAACTTAGCATTCATGATAGATAATAGCAAAAAAAAAAAAACTGAAAACCCTTTTTATTTAATTATTTTTTTTGTAGTTGACCAAACAATAGTAGAAGAAGAGAGTATTCAGAAGGATGTGGGAGATTCACAAAAGAAAGTTATAAATACGGCACAGGAAAATAGAATAGATATAAACAAGACTGGGAGAATTAGTTAAGGGCCAGTGACTTAGCTATAAGGCAGTGAAATAACTATACAGTCTTTCAAGGGTACAATAAGTCTAACTTAGAAGGTAGTGGTCTTAAAGTGGCTATAAAGCGAGTAGCAAATTAGTGCTATAACCAAGGATAACAGGAAGAGAGATCTCAGTCAGGGTTAGTACAAGGACATAGCCAATGGGTTGTAAGGTATAATTTGAGTTTCTTTTTGAATAGTGCAGTTGAAAAATTAGATGCGAGTTCAACAGGAAGAAGGTTCCAACTTTCTCCCACAGTGTTAGAGAAAAGGGAATCTCCTGCTTTATTGTTGGGTTTTTGTCTAGATACCAGTAGTTTATATTTGCTGAGCATAGGTTTGTGAGATTTTTATATGGTCTGATTAGACTTATCTACGGTATTACACTGAGATGAAATGACTAGGCTTGAAATGACCTCCAGGTCGATATCCTGGTAAACTCCTATGATCCTTTATTCAGTTACAGGTCTTATTGTCTTAGAAGCGGTAGTAATCCATCCCTATCCATTATTTACTATTACAGTACAACGATTAGCATGAATTATTTTTCCTGAAATGGATGATTCATGCCTTTTTCAAATCAAATTCCATTTTATTAGTAGTAACACAAATGAATAAATCGCCTCACAGCAAGAGGTTCTCCCATTCGATTCTCGGCTGGAGTGTCTTCTATGTGGAGTCTGCACGTCCTCCCCGCGGTTGGGTGGGTGTTCGAAAGACATGCGTAAATGGGCGTGCCTTCGCTGAAGGTTGAACGTCGAGCTGGCACCTCAGCATTCGTCAAAATCTATGCCAATCATTAGCGGACTGGAGTTCCGCTGTGGCGACCCCTAACCGGGAAAAAGCTGAAAGACAACACAAATAAATAAATCATCTAAATAGCTCTGTAATCTGGTATGATCTTCCATGTTTGTGATAACCAGACTGACTTTGGTATCAGCATATTTACTTCCCACAGAACTTTTTAGGTAGGAATGACACCATAAATAACCCAACCACCACCAGGACTCAGTACAGATCCCGGAGGAACACGAAAAAAAAAAAAAAAGATTTCATATAAGAAAGAGTATCTAATTCTCACTCTACAGGTTCTCTGATGCAACCAGGTCTTTATACACCTTATGATATAATGGTTCAAATCATTTGCAACAAATTAAATTATTTTATGGTGGAGAATTGTATCAAATGCAAATGCCATATTTAAATATATATCAACAGGTATCTCCTCATCCAATGTCTCCCACAACAGTTGGTAAAAAGAAATAAATGTCTCAAGATCTACCCGCAATAAAACCATGGTGGAAAATATCCCTGTTCCAACCTGTCTCCAAAATATATTACACTATATAACTCTCTCACAGCACTGATAAAGTAGTCATTCTGGTAACTTACTACATTCACATATTCTATATGACAATTTTTTTAATGCGTTTCAAGCCTGCAACTTATAAGCATACAATAATGTTTGGCAGTCCAATTGCATATGCAAGTTGCGGCTTCTAACGTCTGTCTGAACCCATGTCACATTTTTCCCACACTTTTTTCCCCATAAAAATACTTTATATAAAAAAATAAATACACATTTTCATTTTTAACTCCCATCCCCTTTTGACTCTTAGCAAACACACAAAACCATATATACTTTCCAAAAACAGAAGTTAACCATCAATGCACAGGCAGCTACCGCAAACAGACAGCTACACCCGCAGGCTTTACCTCATTTAAAGTTAGGTTTAATCATGTGTGAAGCACATGTTACAGCGTGTGTTCCCTCTTGCACGAAAACCATCCATTTCTCTCCCCTCTCCTTATCTCCCTTCTAGAAAGTACAGTTTTGTACCTACCATAAATGTAGATGTCCGAACAGGATAGCATCTGCAGTCATAACAAATGGGTTGTCCTGTCGTCAGGCAGCCCTTCGGTCGGCCGGATTCCAAAGTCTGGGTCCGGCTTCGGCTGATGTTGCACTTCACCCGACGTCATATCTGCTGGTCTTCGGGTATAAAGGCATCAGCCGACGTAATTTTCCTCAGTGTTTCTTGCCCCAGATGCCAGTTGCCCTCTTGGAAAGCTAAATTTTGGATAAATGCCAATGTTTCCAAAAAGGTAGAAGGCAAACACAAAAAATAAGCATGTATGTACATATATACAAACAAATACACCATAAGAGACTCCCCCCCAGCTAGCTAATAGGGGGGTAAATACCCTAGGAGTACCACAGAGGGGAAGGAGGGAGGGTAATCCTGACTGCAGATGCTATCCTGTTTGGACATCTACATTTATGGTAGGTACAAAACTGTACTATGTCCTTCAAGGTAGCATCTGCAGTCATAACAAATGGGTAGAATACCATAGCCAACTAGGGGTGGAGGAAGAAAAATTATGGTGTAGTTAGGATCCCTTGCAGTACAGCAGAGGCAAACCCTGCTCGGGATCTAGAGTATAGAGGTAAATTATAATGCTTGGCAAATGTATGCACGGAGGTCCAAGTAGCCGCCTCAATAATGTCCTTGGTTGCCACTCCTCGTAAGAAAGCTGTGGTAGTGGCTGTAGCCCTTGTAGAATGAGGTCTTATGTTCTGTGGAATTGGTTTTCCATGGTAGGAGTAACAGTATCTTATGCAATTTCCTATCCATTTGGAGATTGTCTGTTTGGAAATTGCTTTTCCTTCCCTTCCTGTTGCATAGGCTACTAAAAGCTGGTCAGTTTTTCTGTTACCTTTGGTTCTGTCCAGGTAGTAGCGTAACTGTCTATGTACATCCAAGGTATGCAGCAGTCTTTCCCGCCTGTTCTGTGGATTGGGAAAGAAGGTAGGTAGGTGGATTGCCTGGTTTAAAGACACTCTGGATACCACCTTAGGCATAAATGTAGGATTAGTTCTCATGGAGACCCTATCTTGATGGAAGATTAGGAAGGGTTGTACTGCCATTAAGGCCTGCAGTTCCGAAACCCTCCTTGCTGAAGTAATTGCCAGTAGGAAAGCAGTTTTCCATGATAGGTGTTGAAGTTCTGCTGTTGCTGCTGGTTCAAATGGAGGGAGTGTCAATTTTTCTAGCACAAAGTTCAAGTCCCATGCTGGTAATGGTGGTTTCCTAGGAGGTTTTACATTCTTGATCCCTCTGAGGAACTGCCTGAGTAGAGGATGCGAAAAGACAGGTGGATCAAAGCTGTATTCTGCTGAAATAGCTGATGCATGTATCTTGATGGAGGAATAAGACAGGCCTGTATGTAGAAGCTCTGCCAAGTACTCCAGGATGTTAGCAATATCTATGTTTGACACATCTTTTCCTCTTTCAGTACTCCAAATGACAAACCTTTTCCATTTTCCTGCATAGTTCCTTCTTGTTGAAGGTCTGCGGGCTTCAAGGATAATGTCTTTAACCCTTTGGGATAGGTCTGGGTTAGTTGCTGCTATGTGATGTTCCAGGCAGTCAGTTGCAATGTTTTTAGGTTTGGATGCATGATGTTGTAGTTGTTCGGAGTTAACATCAAAGGCATCAGGGGTATTGACCACATTCTCCCCCGAGACATGCTCCTCAGCAATGGGTACCAGTGTTGTCTTGGCCAATTCGGAGCTATCAGGATTATCCTTGGACGTTCCTCTTGGATTTTGAGTAGTACCTTGTGCATCAAAGGAAGAGGTGGAAATGCATATGCTGTCAGGCCTTTCCAACTGAAGGATAGAGAGTCCACCTTCCATGCAAGTGGGTGGCATGTCCTTGTGCAGAATTTTTTGAGCTGGTGATTGAGTGGGGATGCGAATAGGTCTATTTGTGGCATTCCCCATTTCTTTGTGATGGCCTTGAAGATGTCCGGGTGTAGCATCAATTCGTGAGCATTCGAGGTGGTTCTGCTTAACATGTCTGCTAGGGTGTTTTCTTTTCCCGGCACAAACATTGCCTGTAACTGGATGTTGTAGCTCAGAGCCATATTCCAAAGGTCCAGAGTCATTCTGCATAGGGGGTATGAATGAGTGCCTCCTTGTTTGTTGATGTACCACATGACTGTGGTGTTGTCTGTCCTTATCATTAAATGGCCTTCTTTGAGGAATGGTCTGAATTTCAGTATTGCTAGTTTTACTGCCAGCATTTCTTTTTGGTTTATGTGCAGGTGCAGCTGGTCTTGAGTCCACAATCCCTGTATGCATTTGTCCAACATGTGCGCCCCCCAGCCTAGGTCTGAGGCGTCCGTTGTGATGGTTTGGCTTGCTTGAAAGTTGTGGAAGGGTAAGCCTGGGTTTGACTGGCATGCTTGAGCCCACCATAGGAACTCCTGTTTCAGGCATGGGATTAGTGGGATTTCGGTTTCTAAGCTGTGCCTGTGTTGAGACCATAAATTCTTTAGGTACCACTGTAGCTTTCTCATATGCAGTCTGGCATGTGGGACCAAGATTATGCATGATGCCATGAAGCCCAAGGCCTGCAGTACTTTTCTTGCTGTTAGTTTCTTCTGCTTTGTTAATGCCAAGAAGTAAAGAGGGAGTTGTTTTTGTTTTTCTGCAGTTAGGAATGCCATTTGTTTTACTGTGTCCAAATCCGCACCCAAGAATGTTCTTGTTTGGGATGGTATCAGTCTTGACTTTTGTAAATTGACTGTGTATCCCAGGGCTTGTAGTAAGCAAATGACTCTTTGTAGATCTGTTGTCAGCTTGCTTTTGTTGTCCATTTGTAACAGGCAGTCGTCCAGGTATGGATAAATTTGTATTCCCTGTAGCCTGCAGTGAGCGATTACTGATGCCAGGCATTTTGTGAATACTCTGGGCGCAGTAGATAAGCCAAAGGGCAATGCTGAGAATTGATAATGCTCTGATCCTGCAAGAAATCTGAGGTATCTTCTGCAATTTGGTCGTATGGGGACGTGCAGGTATGCCTCCTTGAGATCTAGAGTTACCAGCCAACACTCCTTGCCCAGCATGGGAAGAAGTTGCTGTAGGGTCAGCATTTTGAATTTTGGGGCCATGATGTATGTGTTTAAGACGGACAGGTCGAAAATAGGTCTCCAACTTTTCTCTTTTCTTGGTACTAGGAAGAGTCTGGAGTAGAATCCTTTGCCCTGTTCTGTTATTGGTACTCTTTCCACAGCTCTCATCTTTGTTAATTCTGCTATCTGCTTTAGAGCTTCTGTTTTTTGATTTGGAGGTAGATTTGGCATTCCTCTTTTTACTGGTAAGGTGTGGAAGTGGAACCTGTAGCCTTGGTCTATGGTTTGCAAAATCCACTTGTCTTTTGTGATACATTGCCAATTTTTCAAAAATAAGGCTAACTTTCCGCCTAAAGGTGCTGCTATTTGCTCCCTGGTAGGCGGTGTCAGAGCCAAGTCACTGTGATTGTCCTGTTGTAGTGGCAGTGGTTGTGTCTGTGCTTCGGTTATTGCCTTGCCACTGGCGTCCTCTGTAGGCACCACCTCTGGATTGATTTCTGCCTCTAGAGCGTCTATTCCTGCCTCTTTGAGATTTTGAGGAGTCTGGAAAGGACCAATTTTTGGCAGGCCAGTTCCTGCTAAACCTTGGGGGCTGAACCTGTTAGAAATCCTTAACTGTTTGTACTGATTTTGCCTTTTCTTCCATTTTCTTCATTACTTGCTGAGCAGGTGTACCAAATAGACTGGCCTTATCCATAGGAGCATCTAATAGCTTTGCTTTAACATGATCCGGCAAGACCTGTTCTTTCAACCATGCATGCCTTCTTATCACTGTGCCAGTCATGGCTGATCTAAATGAAGCCTCCAGTGCATCATAGCCACATTTTAAAGAATGGTTACTAACCTGTTGGATGTTATTCACCATTTCTAAAACATATTTCTTATCTAAGGAGTCATCAGAGGACAGTTTCTTAGTTAACTGATCAAGCATAAACTCTTGGTATTGGATCATATGAAACTGACAGTTTAAAGCTCTAGCTGAGAGAGTAGCAGAGGTGTAAACTTTTTTCCCCCCATCTCTCTAAGGACCTGGATTCCCTTTCAGAAGGAGTAGGGATTTTTGCTGAGGTCGAGGCTACTGCCTTAGGCCCCTGGGATCGCAAGTGGGGCCTTGTATAAGTGGTGATGAGTGTCCGGTACCCTGTAAAATCTATCTGGTTTGGCAGGGGCTGGAGGTAAAGTATCAGGAGCAGTGCAAACATCATTAAATGCATCATCCACAACAGGCAGTACTGGAGGTATAGCTAAGGGCCTATGTTGTGGTAAGTGTAGAAATGTCCTAAGCCTTTTTCTTGAATCTGAGAAGTCTTGACCCTGCCAATGGAATTGTTCTCTCATGGCATGTAAGGTTTCCCCAAAGGAAAATTCCTCTGGCGGAGAGGCAGATGGGATGGATTCTTCAGCATCGGAATCTTCATATGTAGACAAAGGAGCCTCTGGCTGGTCTGTAATGTCTGAGTCATCCGCAGAATCATCAGAGGACACTGGCTCGGGGGGCTCTACTCTAGATCTCTTTTCTGGTGGCTGAGAGGCCCTGTCTGGGTGAGTTTGCGATCCCCTAATTAAGGATATTAAATCCTCTGCCAGAGTAAGCATTTGTGAACTAGAAGTGGGCCTGTGTGAGGGGGGGCTTAACAGGCACTGATTTAACAGTTTTGGCTGCTTTAGCCCTGGCAAAGGCCTTAATAGACATGGCTGCAGGAGGCCTAGCAGCACCACGTGCTGGGGTAGAGACATCCAAAGGGATGGTGTGTGATAAATCACTAGGAACCACAGTAGTAGGCAAAACTTCTGAGGCCGATTCAACTAAGGTAGCAGGAGCCTCAGTAGTAGTCATGGATTCGGCTGAAGATTGACCGGTATTATCGGTTTCGGCCGAAACCGAGACACTCGCGGCTTGCTTAACCGTGGTTTCAGCCGAAACCGCGGACCGCGGGTGTCAGTCTTTTTCTTTGCGTTTTTTAACAATTTGGGTAGTCGGAGGATCCGACGGCATAATGTACGCAAAATCTGAGCCGAAAAACTGTTCAGCAAACTCCGACCGACGCCTAAGCATTCGTCGGTTGAAGGAAGCACAGGCCGAACAGGCTGCTACGTCGTGGTCTGGGCCTAAGCAAGGCAGACAGTAAGAGTGGAAATCTTTATGAGGTATTTGTTTCCCACAAGTTAAACAGTTATTGACTTTCTGACATCGGCTGAGGCAAGAAAGAGTCCCCAACGGGGTACTTAGCTTTTTAGAAGTCTTCGAAGTAGTATTCGGTAGTAGTAATCTCTGGATCTGACCGACCGGCACTTGCGAACAGCTTCTGCTTCGGGCGCCACGCGGCAAGAAAGACTGGGGAAAATGGCGTCGGCTGATGCCTTTATACCCGAAGACCAGAAGAGATGACGTCGGGTGAAGTGCGACATCAGCCGAAGCCGGACCCAGACTTTGGAATCCGGCCGACCGAAGGGCTGCCTGACGACAGGACAACCCATTTGTTATGACTGCAGATGCTACCTTGAAGGACACGTGGAAAACAACATGTATGCTCTCACTTGATTCATAATACCAAGAAAAAAGTATACGGTCTATCTTTAAATGAATAAACTATATTACGAACTATTTTATACTGTTGTGCTTAAATGCTGCTAGGAATGCATTTACTTTGAAAAGTATTTCCTTCAAAGTCTTAGGCTTCATTTATTCTACCTGAATTGCTTGCTAGTTCCCCTTCAAGTACTAATTGTGTGTGCACCTCAAATACTTCAGATTTCATAGTTTAGTCATTTCTTGATTAAGCGTCTGCAGTTGTAAATAGACCATCTGTATCTATAGCACTTTGTTGGCTGAGGGAGAAATATAGAGACAGAGAAACAGCTAATAGTTTTACAAATAAATTAAATGACTTCTCAAATGCTAAGAAACTCATTTGCAGATATGCACTGAACTAGATCAAAATAGCACAAAATATACTGAACCTACTGATATTGCCAACATCCTGGCAAATAGATTCAGTGCAAACATCACCCCCCTCTCACCCCAAAAGGAACCACAACAATACAGGAAAAGTGTAGTGTCCTGGAAATCAGACGCACAGGTGAAAACAGCCCTTTCAAAAACCAAAAACACAGCATCAATAGACCCAGATGGTGCCTGCGTCTTGCATGAACTACAGAAAAAACTAACCCCCCACCTAAACACACTGTTCAACTTCAGTCTCTCCACAGGCTACATACCCATGGAATGGCGCACAGCAACTGTTATTCCACTCCACAAAGGAGGGGCCACAAATGACCCTGGTAACTATCGCCCCATAAGCCTGATTAGCCTGGTCTGCAAGGCTATGGAGCGCATCATCATGGAACTCATTAACAAAGACATTGGGAGCCGCCAAACACTTAACCTGACCCAGTTCGGCTTTGTTAAGGGCAGATCATGCCTACTCAACCTGGTTGACTTCTTCAACAAAGTCACCAAGGCCAAAGACGAGGGAAAGGCTGTTAACACAGCCTACCTTGTCCTCGCCAAGGCTTTTGACACCATTCCCCACTTGGGTATTCCAGAAAAACTCATCAGCCTGAACATAAACCCCTATGTCACAAGATGGGTTGCCAACTGGCTTACAGACAGAACTCACACAATAAGAATAGCGGGCTTCAGGTCCGACTCTAAACAAGTCACAAGTGGTGTCGCGCAAGGCTCGGTCCTGGGATCCCTACTGTTCTGCATATACTACTCAGAAGTACAGGAAAACACAGAAGGACTATGGCTAACCAAGTTCGCCGATGACTGCAAACTGGGAGCCATAACTGACTCTCCGGCTGACACGGACATCCTCCAAAAGGGCCTTACTGAGGACACCTGGTGTCAAAGTCATGGCCTCAAGCTAAATGCCAAAAAATGCATAGTCATTCCGTTTGGGAAAAATGAAACACCCACGAATTACCACATAGGTGGCAGCCCCCTTAATACAGAAAAGGTAATAAGAGATCTGGGGACCCAGGTAGATAGTAATCTCTCCTTTGACAATCATATTGCCAAAGTAGTTAGGAACTCCTTCTATGTGGCCCATCTAATTACTAAAGGGTTCGCATCTAGAAATAGAGAGGTTATAGTGCCCCTCTACTCGTCACTCAGACCCATCATAGAGTACAATGCCCCATTTGGGATGTATCTCACGAGACACTTCCAACAGCTGGAGAGACCACAAAAGTACCTCACCAAGAGGATTACTGGGCCTCAAACATATGTCCTATGCAGCCCGACTGAAAAAACTCTGGCTGTACTCAGTGGCATATCGCTTACTCAGAGGTGATCTCTGCCTGATTTACAAAGCCATGTCCAACTCAGAATTGATGGACATGCTCCACCTAAAGAAATCCAAGTTACTGCGAGCCACGCGCTCTAGTGAGCTAAACCTTGCCACAACAATAAATAGAACATGCTGGAGGGATAGATTCCTGTCAAAGAGACTCCCCATGCTTTGGAACAAAATTCCAAACTACATTAGGCAGAGCCCCTCACTAACACTCTTCAAGAGAAACCTTGACGAGTGGATGGGTAACAGAAAATACACCCCTGGGATCACTTCATTGGCTCTGCTTGACAGAGGATCAGTTAATTAATCAATGGGGTGGCGAAAGCCGACCCACTCTGGCTAGCCTATTTTTGCCTATAAGAACATGAAGACAATAAAAAGTATGTTATGTTATAAATATTTTAATGTTTAATTAGATTCAAGTTGTACTTTTAGGAGGAAAGGTACTTTTGGTTGTGGCAACTGTACTTGTTGTGGTGATATTTTGTCTATGACATCTGATAACAGCGTCTTTATGCACCCAATAACACATATAAAATATACATTTGATGTGTCGGCTACATGTAATACTAGTAATGTGGTTTATTTAGCAACTTGTACTGTGTGGTGTTCATTTTATATTGGAAAAAACACTAGAAAATTAAAAGAATGTATAATAGAACACAAGTCTGAGATTAGAAGGGCCTGTGAAAATAATGCATTGTTTAAGCACATTAATATATATGGTTCATGTCACAGGTTTAAATTTAGAGTGATTGATGCTGTTTGTTTATCTATTAGAGGAGGGGATGTGGGAAATTTGTTAGAGGTTAGGGAATTTGAATGGATTGTTAGACTTTCAGCAGATAACCAACCGGGTCTGAATTCTGCTGTTTCTCTTAAGCTCGTTTTAACTAAGATACACCGTGTTAAGTTGAAATAAGGCTATATATGTATAAAGTCTTTTAAACTTGTAAATACATTTATATATGTATGTATGATTTTTGAATTGTGGACATTAACGTGTAATTCTGTATGGTACTGTTGCTTTAATTTGCTCACATGATGTTTGGGCTGTATGTCATGTGATCTTATGACTCTTATTTAAATGTTTTTTTAAATTGAACCTGTACTAAACACTGAGAAAGGGTGTAATACCTGAAAGCTTTGTCTTGTCATAAAGGTTGTTTTTTGCTCAGCGTCTGTTATTTTTAGCCTTATAAATGCCCTTGGGCAGATAGCCTAGTACCTACCTATGAACCTATTTCACATGCTTTCTTTTTTCTAATCTGTTTGCTCAGAAAAAAATTCCTCGTCTGCAACACGTCAATAATATCAATATACACCTCACCAGTATAACTCGAGGGGAAGTCACCACAGTTTAATACATGTACATAAAGAGTAGACTTCCGCATCCTCCTCCAGCAGCTCAAGATCACAACACTACTTATGTCCAACCTTTACCTTGTCACAGTAAAAAAAACTCGGATACACATACTCATGAAAAAGGACTGTCAGAATTTCCAAGACACACTGATCAACAACTTGACTTCAGCTTCCCGGTGTGAAAAAAGAAACTGAAAGACAAGGGCCAGGAACTCTGTCACTTTTAGTAAATTCAGTTACTGGCTAATAAGTACAATGGCTAGATAACAGCAAAGAAGAAACTAAGAGAACCTGAAAGAAAATCAAATACTAGCATATACAGCAGTCATTGATAAGCCTTCCCCAGCATCTCACATTTACAATACCTCAACAAACTGTACAGAACACTACTTTACAATACATGTAATTTACTTCAATATACTTATTAAACATTACTTTCCTTATTACAGTTACATATTTGGTTCCTTCACTATTCTTCTAAACATTAATGATAAAGTGGGAATTATGCTTTAGAGTCTTCCCACCAATTTAACAGTCTACAAAAACTTCCAGTCCTTTAACAAAGTCTTGAAGAACCAGAATTTTCAGGTCCATAGCTTCAGAGGTAAGTACTAAGGTAAATCGCCTTGTGGGGCATTTTAAGCCCAGACAGCTTGACTTTTTGTGCTTGAAATAAACCTATCCCATTTGGTTTGAGACTGTCCTTACTCATCTCATAGTCAATAAAAAGAAATTATGTACTCACCATAACGTTCCACCTGAGTTGGTGCTTTTCATTTATTTTCAACATGTGAGACACGGATCCGGGTCGGATCCAACTCAGCAGGATTTCTCCAGCATCGGATCAGAGCTCTAAGCTCCTCCTCTACCCATAATGCCCCCCATCTCCTTCCTTCCTTCAGATCGAGTTTGCTGCCCACCATAGTGTCCCAACCTGACTCAATGTTTTACCCCTTGGCACAATAATCCAGATAGCAACATAAGAAATAATAAGTTATGCCAAAGAAAAGGCCATGTCCTTTCCAGCCAGATCACCAAACAACCCATTTAAGGTGGAAGAAGGTGGGAGGGACGGTTGAAGACAAATGAAAAGCAACAACTCAGATGGAGCATTATGATGTGTACACAACTTCTTTATCTGAAGTTTTCATTTGCTCTTCAACCTGTGGGACAGAGTCCCCAGCTACTAAAAACCCTGGGAGGCCCTCATGGAAGGGTATTCCGTAACAGGCAGAGCCTAAGGATGCCCTGCTTCTGGTGAGAAGATCCAACTTGGAATGGGAAATGAAAGTATGTGAAGATGCATAGGTAGCCCCAGAGCAAATGTCATCCAAGGAAACTCTGGACCAAAACGCAGCTGAAGAAGCCACAGATCTAGAAGAATGCACCTTAACTTGACCTGGCGGAGACAAACCTTTGGTTGAATATATACACAGAGATCAAACGAGCAATGGTGACCTTTGACATGTTTCCCTAAAAAGGGCTTAGAGTAGGAAACAAAAAGTTGATCAGACTTGCAAAAGGCCTTTGTTCTGTGTTAAGTGAAAATGTAATTGTCTATGAACATCCAGCAGGTGCAATTCATACACTCCCTTATTCTGAAAGTTCAGAAAGAAGACCGGGAGACAGATAACATGATTAATGTTTGATTCTGAGGCCACTTTTGGAAGAAACAAAGGATTACTGTGCAAAGATACCCTGCTTTTATGGAAGATCATAAAAGGAGGATTAATCGATAAGGCCTGAAGCTCCAACACTCTCTTAGCCGAAGTAATGGCAATCAGGAAAGCTGTCTTCCAAGATAGGAACTTCAGATCCACTGAAGTAGCGGGTTCAAAAGGTGAAATCAAGGCTTGAAGGACCAAAGTAAGGTCCCAAAGAGGCGTAGGGCCCTTGATTGGTGGCCTAAAAGGAAAGGTACCCTTCAGAAAAGCTTTACAGGGCTTAGAAGAGGCCAGAGAAGCTGAATTATCCCCTATATGGAAGTTAGAAATAGCCGCCATCTGAACTTTATCTGTAGAAAAGCTGACATCCTGTTGAAATACACCTGCCAAAAACTCTAAGATGACAGGAATCGGAGCAGTGAAGGGATCCAAATCACGTTGAGCTGCCCAAACTGAGAAACGTTTCCACTTGCTCAAATAAACCTTCCTTGTGGAAGATTTATGGGTCGCTACCAAAATCTTCTTAACCGGAGAAGATAGCCCAAGAGTCCTATCATGGTAACTGGAGCAGCCAAGCGGTGAGCTTCACACTGGCCTGATCTGGATGTAGAATCAGATGCAGAACCAGATCCAACGTCCAAGGAGGATACACTATACGAGACCACAGAGAAGGGAACCATACTTGGCGAGGCCAGAAGTAGGCAATGAGGCTGACTGAGCTCCCCAGCCGTTGCACTTTCTAAATGAACTCTGGAATTAGGGGAAGTGGAGAATAAGCACAGAGAAGACCAGAGGGCCAAGTATGAACCAGAGCACCTCTGCGAGACTCCCCCAGAGGGGGGTTCAGAGGGAAAAACTTAATGCACTTTGCGTTGTCAGGAGAGGTGAAGAGATCGCAGCAAGGCTGACCCCACTTTAGAAAGAAATGTTTCTCTACTGAAGGATTCAGAGACCACTCGTAAGGTATCAGGATAGACGTGCTGAGCCTGTCCGTTAGAATGTTGGACCTCCCCGGAATGTGCATTGCAACCAGAAAACAGATGGTGGAGATCGCCCACTACCACATTCTCATGGCTTCAATATGTCTGTCTGGATGGCAATCGTCCCTAGGGAAGATAGGCATGAAGAGCTTCCAATGCCAATAGCACCACTCATCTCCAGGACGTTGATATGCAACTTGGGCTCCAGGGAGGACCACTTGTCTTGGACTGTCCTTCCCAAGCAATGCCCCCCACCAGAGTAGGGAGGCATCCATGGTCAGCAGGGAAAGAATAAAGGGGTGACCACCAAAGGTTGTCTGGGGACTGAATCCACCAAAGAAAAGAATCCCTGCAGGCTTGAGAAAGACGCACAGGATGAGACAACGGTACATCTAGAAACTACCACTGGACCGCTGGAGTCCATTGGAGCAACCTCATGTGTAGCCAAGCTGTGGGTTAAGAGGGTGATCACAGCCGCCATGAACCCCAATGCCTGTAAGACAAATTCCGCAGGGGGAGGTTGAACCTGAAGAATGAGTCAGACACGATGTTTGAGGGACTGAAGTCTGTCTGTTGTCAGGAAAACCTTGGTGTGAAAGGTATCTAACAGAGCCTCCAATGAAATCCAGAACTTGAACTTGTTCTAAGAGAGATTTGTTGAGATTTATGGTGATGCCCAACTGGTGGGTGGTCTGTATACCAAAATCCCTGGCTTGGCAGAGTCTATGCCTGGAGGGAGCAGAAAGGAGCCAATCGTCCAGGTACGGGAAGACCTGGAAATCCTGCAGCCACAGGTGAGCCGTTACCACAACCATCACTTTGGCGAATATCCTGGGGGCTGTGATGAGACCAAAGGGTAGCGTCTGAACTGGTAATGATTAGTCCCCAGCCAGAAGTAGAGGAACCTCAGAGAGTGTCTTGTCAATTTTGATGTGATAGCATGCATCTTGAAGGTCTACTGAGCACATCCAGTCATTCTCCTGCAGGAAGGGCAGGATGGATTGGAGTGTGACCATCTGGAATTTCGTTTTGGCAAGGTACAAGTTCAGGGTAGAGAGATCCATAATTGGTCACAAGTCTCCCATCATCTTTGGCACTAAAAAGAACCTGGAATAAATGCCTAATCTGGACTGGTCTGGGGGGACAGGCTGGATGACTCATTTTTCGAGCAGCTTGGAAATTTCCAGTGCTGCATCCCCTCTCTGTGCGGGTGGGATGACCAGGAGGTGTTTAAGAGGGGGAGGTGTTTGAGAGAAGGGGACTGAATATCTTCTGGATATGATTTGCAACACCCAGCGATCTGCTGTTATATACTACCAAGCTGTTAGGGGAAGCGAAAGGCGAGAGTCGACCCTTGACTGCCTCCAGAGATGAGCAGCCAAGCAACCCTTCAGGGCTGCTGCCAATCCACAGACCCGTGGTTCCTCGGACCCCTTCTGCTGCGAGGGTGGCATCTGTCAAATCCCCCTCTGCCTCAGGGGGAAGAGGAGTCCTGAGCATCCTGGGAATAACCGTGAGACTTCCAGAACCACATCTTTTTCGCCCCCTCAGTGATTCCTGGAAAAGATTCTCTGATGAATTGAGAAGTGGATTCTGACAGCAGACAAAGTCTTCCCATCTTTCTCGCTCTGGACCAAAGTGTCACGTACAGTCTTTCCAAACAGAGTGAAACTATCATATGGGGCATTCGTAAAAGATGCCTTGAAGGGCTCTGAAAAGTTACAAAGTTGGTGCCAGGCGTCATATGCCTGATGGCAACTCCAGCTCCGGCCACTCTTTCGGCGCCTTCAGTCACGTGAGATAGGAGCCACATAGAGGTACTGGAGATGGAAGTGAGAGTGGCCATCTGGGAGGAAAAACCTTCTTTTCCTCCACTGACATGGACCCTGGGGAAGAACCAGTGACCTCCTTAATCAGGACACTCTGGAGGGGGAGGGGGCAGACAAGACTCCCATCTGTATCTGCGTGCAGATGAACCTCCGCATCATTCTGGCCACCTTGGTTATGGAGAGACTGTGGGTGAAACTAGCGGAAGAGGCCACCGACACCAATGTAAACAAACGGTGGGGTGAAACAGACACCAGTGAACGGCACTGAGACACCTCCAACTCCAGGGAGAAGCAAGGGGAACTGAGCTGGGGGGAACTCAAGCCAAGACCGTGGTGAGATTTTGCCAGTGGTTTGGCCGAGGGGGGGGGGGGGGCGGTCAGGGGACCGCTTCCCCAGCCTACTCCGGTGCTTGCGCTTCTCTCTGTCCCCGGTCCTCTTCGTGGGAGGTTTAGTCCCAGAAGCCGGAGTGGAAGGGGGAATCAGAAGCAGTACAAGAAGAAGCTTGGGCCTCCACTGTTTATTCCTCCTGTCAATGCATGGGGATTGAACCCTGCGCAGATGGAGGAGAAATCAGGGTGCGGAAACCCTAAACATTCAATCCAGTGTGTGTGGCCATCTGCAGGGGAAAGCTTATGGCCACACACTGTGCACTTCCTAAATCCCGGTTTGGGAGTCTGACATGAAGAAGAAAGAGACTCACCAGCAGGAGCACAAACACGCGCAAGCCCTACGAGATACAGGGAAAAGGGAATAGGAAGGATTTTTTTTTGCTCTTTCAGCCAGACGTCTGAGCGAAGGAGAAAGGGTAGGGGGAAAGAAAAAGCAAGGAAAAAGGTGAGACACATTTAGAAAATCACTTCCCCAAAAAAAGCCTGGAGCAGCAAACAACAATGCAACGAGATCTGAAGGGAGGGAAGAAGGAGACTAGGAATTTATTGGTAAGGGACGAACTTGGAGCGCTGATCCGATGCTGGAGAAATGCAGCAGAGTTGGATACATCCCAGATATGTGTTCCACAAGTTGAAGAGCAAATGAAAACAACAACTTCAGATTTATATTTTACCCCTAATGAGAATAACTGTGATCATACCATAGAAAATTTGAGGGGACCCATGCATGGGATAAAGGATTTAGGAGTTATATCTGTCCATTGGTAGTACAGGGGGCAGTCCTGGTGTAATCGTTTTTTTCTTTCCCATCCATAGATTGAAGTTGTGCTTGAAAATGGGCAGGGATGGACTTGTGGTATGAATAGGTAGTTCATTCCAGGTCTATCCTCTACAAAATATACCTGGCCTTCCAAATCATTCTTTTGAAGTTGCAGAAAGTACAGTTGTGTACACTTACCATAAATGTAGATGTTAGAGTGTATTCACTGTTGCAGTCATTACATTTGGGTAATCTGCTTGCAGGTTGCCCTCAGTCAGCTTGATTAAAGTCTTGGGTCCTGCGTCGGTTGCTGTCCCTTTTTCCATGACGTCCGGTCGTCAGGGGTATAAAACATGCAGCCAATGCCATTACATCAGTTTTTCTTGCCCCAGATGTCAGTGCCCACCTAATGGGAAGCAATTAAACATAAAAGCACAAAGATATACCTCCAACAAAAAAGCAAATACACCAAAAAGGCTTTTAAGCATAGTAGATGTATAGCCAAAAGAAGTTAGGGGGCTGGAGGGAGGGTAATCAGGACTGCAACAGTGAATACGCTCGAACATCTACATTTATGGTAATTGTACACAGCTGTACTATGTTCTTTGTGTTTCACTGTTGCAGTCTTTACATTTGGGTAGATTCCCAAAGCTATGGTTGGGAGGAGGAGTTCAGAGAGCATTACGGACAGCTATAAGGCCCTGCAAGACTGCAGTGGCAAAGCTAGCTTTGTATTTAGAGAAAATTGGCAAATGATAATGTTTGGTGAAAGTATGTACAGAACACCAGGTAGCAGCTTGTAGGATGTCCCTGGTAGGGACGCCTCTGAGAAAGGCTGTAGAGATAGCTGCAGCCCTGGTGGAGTGAGGTCTGATCCCATGGGGGATAGGTTTTCCATGGTGTTTATAGCAGAAATGAATGCAAAGGCTTATCCATTTAGAAATGGTTTGCTTTGAAATTACCTTTCCCTCTGCCCCAGCAGCAAATGCTACCAGCAGTTGCTCAGATTTCCTTTGAGGTTTAGTCCTCTCCAAGTAGAATCTAAGCTGTCTGTGCACATCTAAGGAATGCAGTACCCATTCCTCTTTATTCTGTGGATTGGGAAAGAAGGTTAGCAAATGAATGGACTGATTAAGAGCCACACTGGATACCAACTTGGTCATGAAGGACGGATTGGTTCTGAGTGACACCCTGTCCGCATAAAAGATGATGAAAGGCTCCACTGCCATAAAGGCCTGTAATTCAGATACCCTTCTAGCTGAAGTGATTGCGAAAAGGAAAGCTGTTTTATAAGAAAGAAAATTTAAGTCTGCAGTAGCAGCTGGCTCGAAAGGAGGTAGAGTGAGTTTCTCTAAGACAAAGTTAAGGTCCCAGGATGGTGTTGGAGCTCTCTTGGGTGGTCTCAAATTGTTGGCCCCTCTGAGGAACTGCTTGAGCAGTGGATGAGAGAAGAGGGGAGGTTCTGTGTTACAATGAGCTGAAATGGCTGAGGTGTGGATTTTAATGGAGGCAAAAGACAGGCCCTTGTGAAGCATCTCAGTTAAGTATTGTAAAATCCGAGGTAAATTGGGTGCTGCTGTGCTCATCCCTTGAGAATGGTTCCAGGCACAGAATCTTTTCCTTTTTCAGCATAAGATTTTCTAGTACTAGGCCTCCTTGCCTCTAAGATGATACCCATCACAGATTTGCTGAGGGATGGTAAAGGAGAGATTAAGTAATTAGCCAGGCTGCAAGGTTCAGTGTTGGAAGCTGAGTGCGCAGAATCTGGTTCTCCTGCTGAGACAGCAGGGAAGGAGTCTGAGGCAGGTGCCATGGAGATAACCGTGACACACTGCGCAGGAGGGGGTAACAGTGTTGGAGCGTCCAGTCTGGAGCAATCAAAATCATCCTTGGTTTGTCCTGTTTGACTTTTAGTAGTACTTTGGAGAGCAGAGGCAGAGGGGGGGCATAGACTGATAGGTTTTTCCAGCTGAAGGACAGAGCATCCACTTTCCAAGGTTGTTTGCGGGGAGTCCTTGTGCAAAATTTGTCCAATTGGTAGCTCTAGGGAGAGGCAAACAGGTCTATATCTGGACTCGCCCAGTTGCTTGTCAACATGTTGAAAATCCTTGGTTCCAGTTTCCACTCATGTGGGTCCATAAGGTTTCTACTTAGTCCGTCTGCCAGTGTATTTAATTTTCCTGGCAGGAATTGAGCTTGTAGGTGCACTTGGTAGCTCAAGGCTGTGTTCCACAATGCCATGGCTAGTCTGCAGAGGGGGTAATAATGTGTATCCCCCTGCTTGTTTATGTACCACATAACAGTAGTGTTGTCCGTCTTTACCATTAGTTGTCCTGAAAGAATGTAGTCCTTGAAGGCTGTCAGAGCATTCTGTACAGCTAAACATTTCTTTTTGATGGATATGCAGGTGCATTTGACTTGGGTTCCATTTGCCCTGAATGCACTTCCCTGCCAGGTGAGCCCCCCATGCATGGTCTGATGCATCTGTTGTTAGGGTTTGGGTGGCAGGGGGTGGCGTGAAAGGTAGTCCTTTATTTTGGTGGCAGGCCTCTGCCCACCAAAGGAACTCTAGGCGTAGGCAAGGTATGACAGGAATCATTGTTTCTTAGCTATGAGAATGTTGAAACCATAAGCTTTTTAGATACCACTGTAGTTTCCTCATATGCAGTCTTGCATATGGAATTGGAAGAATGCAGGAGGCCATGAACCACAAGGCTTGCAGTATTTGTCTTGCAGACAGCAGGGTTTTTGTGGCTACTTGTTTGAAGTAGGTTGCCAAATGAATTTGCTTTTCTGGCATGAGGTAAGCTATCTGGGAAGTTGTATTCAAGCTTGCTCCCAGGCATATAATTTGTTGACAGGGTACCACTTGTGATTTCTTTTCGTTTATGGTGTACCCCAGACAAGTTAGAACTCTTTTTACAAAGGCCAGATGTCCTGGCTTTCTTCCTGAATTAGACAAACGTCCAGGTATGGGTATATTTGAATACATATTTGCCTGCAAAATGCAATAACTGGAGCTAGGCACGTTGGCTTATCTACTGCACCCAGGGTATTCACAAAGGGCAGTGTAGAGAAGCGTAGGTATCTTCTGCAAGATTCCCTGATTGGGATGTGCAGGTATGCTTCTTTTAAATCTAATGTTGCCAACGAGGCATCTTTGCCTAGCATAGGAAGTAATGGGTGAAGAGTCAGCATCTTGAATTTTGGAATCTCCAAAAAGGTGTTTAGAGTAGACAGGTCCAGGATAGGACGCCATGAATTGTACTTTCTGGGTACCAGGAAAAGCCTCGAGTAGAAACCTTGTCTGTTTTCCTCTTGGTACCAGCTGAATAGCCCCCATGCTTAAGAGAGAAAGTACTTATTTTTGGACCTCTGTACAATGAGTTGGGGGTATGTCCAGCCGCCCACTTGGTGTTGGCAACGTGTGGAAGTGAAATCTGTATCCCTGGGACACTATATTTAAAACCCATTTGTCCTGGGTAATGAGTTCCCAATTCTTTGCATGAAGAGTAATCTTCCCCCCAGAGAGGCAGTCAGATGATAAGCGCTTGGAAATTTTAAAAGGAAGTCATTGAGAGAGTTTACCATAGGTGGGAGTCTTATTATTCCCAGACTTGGAAGTGCAGGCCCCCCACTGCTTAGTTCTGAGAGTCCCCTGGGTCTGAAACCTGGGTTTTTTGCTGTGTCTGGGTTTGGCTTGAGAAGACCTGGAAGGGGCTGGAAAAGACCAATTCTTAGAGGGCCAGTGCCTACTAAATCTAGGAGGCTGAATTTGTAAAAAATCTTTAACAGTTTGCATAGATTTAGCTTTATCTTCCATCTTTTTAAGAACTTCTTCAGCCTTATTGCCAAACAGGCGGTCCTGACTTAAAGGAGCATCAACAATTTAGCTTTAACATGATCAGGCAAAGATTGTTCCTTAAGCCAAGCATGCCTTCTGAGCACAGACCGAGTAACAGCAGCCCTGCAAGAGGCCTCTAATGTATCAAAACCACATTGTAAAGTAGGTTTTTCAACTTGTTCGTCAGAATGCATTAAATCCTGTAATTCTTTATTTTCCACACAGTCAGGAATCAACATCATTTTCTGTTTAAGCAGTCCAATAACATGTTGCTGATATTTCAACATATGAAACTGGCAGTTTAAAGCCCTAATGGCCAAGGTTGCAAAAGTGTAAACCTTCTTACCCCATCTATCCAGCGCCCTGGAATCTCAATCAGAAGGCGTACGATTTTTAGTAGTAGAAGTATTAATGCCCTTGGGCCCCTGTGAAATAGTCTCTGGATCTGCAACAGGATTTCTGAACAGGAACTTGTGGGACTCTGGGACCCTGTAGTATCTGTCAGGTTTACTGGGAGCAGGAGGCAGGGGAATCAGTGGCCAAACTAGATTCCGAGAAAGCATTATCAACAATGTCTAGTACAGGAGGAATGGCTAAAGGCCTATGAAGAGGTAAGAGAAGGAAATCCCTAAGCCTTTTTTTTTGAATCAGAAAAATCCTGGCTTTCCCAGTGGAAATGCTCCCTTAGAGTATGTAAGGCTTCCCCAAAAATAAAAATCCTCAGGAGGGGAATAAGAGGGAACAGAGTCCTCTGCATCAGAATCCTCATCAGTAGGTAAGGACAAATCCAGGTCATCAGAAGAGACAGAAAAAACAGAATCCTGATCAGAAGATTCATAATCAACCTCAGTCCTAGGCCTCTTGGGGGGGGGGGGGGTTTGGCTACCCCTGACTAGATCTTCAGCCATTCTTATCATTTGTTTTTTAGGCATAGAGGCCTGAGAATGTGGCCTGGGCGTCGGCTTTTTAGACTTGGATCGAGATTTAGGCCTAAGTAATGAAGGAGGCGTTGATTTAATATGCAAGTCCGTAGGCCTGAATACACCCTCAGAAGCCGGTGCCTGCACAGCGGCTCCAGACCCATCCAAGGAAGAGACATCCGCAGGTTCCATAGTTGAAGGATCTCGCGGCATACCGGACTCCGAATGGGTCTTAGTAGAGGCCTGCGAATCAGAAGTAGCGGGTATCAGGGGCTGCGAAAGCACCTCACTGAGTACTGGCGAACTGGCGACTGACTTAGGTGAAAAGTACAGTTTTGTACCTACCATAAATGTAGATGTTCGAAGATCCACATTGCTGCAGTCCTAACACTTGGGTAGTCCGCTGTCCCTCGGTCGGCCCGAATATCAGAGTATAAGGCTGACGTCGGTCAGGGCGCATTTGAAACGTCAGGGTACAAATGCGCATGACCGACGTCATATCCTCAGTCTTTTCTTGCCCCAGATGTCAGAAGACCCTAAAGAAAAAGGTCAAAACCCATAGGCAACAGCTAAACAATCAACCAGCCTAACATCAGGAATATGTACAATATATACAATATATACAATAAACACAATATACCTCAGATGGATAATCCAACCCACACAACCACCTCAAACTACAGAGGGGAAGGAGGGAGGGTAAATTGGACTGCAGCAATGTGGATCTTCGAACATCTACATTTATGGTAGGTACAAAACTGTACTATGTTCTTCATCTCACATTGCTGCAGTCCTAACACTTGGGTAGAATCCCAAAGCAGAGGTAAGGGAGGATGGCTAAACTATAATGAAGCAGGAGCTGCCAGAATGCCCTGCAACACAGCAGTGGCAAACCCAGCCCTGGATTTAGAGTACAATGGAAGGTGGTAATGCCTAGAGAAGGTATGCACTGAACTCCAAGTGGCTGCCTCCAAAATATCCTTAGTTGCCACCCCCCTCAAAAAAGCTGTTGAAGTGGCAGTAGCCCTAGTGGAATGAGGCCTAATCCCAGCTGGAATCCACTTAGAAATAGTTTGTTTTGACACGGGCTTGCCCTGAGAGCACAAAGCAAAAGAAACTAATAACTGCTGAGATTGCCTGAACCCATTAGTTCTGTCCAAATAATATCGCAACTGCCTGTGTACATCTAAAGTGTGCAAAATCTTTTCCCCTTTATTTTGGGGATTTGCATAAAAAGTAGGCAAATGAATAGTTTGGTTTAAAGCCACACTAGAAACCACTTTAGGCATAAAGGAAGGATTAGTACGTAAAGATACCCTATCCTTATGGAAAATTAAGAAAGGCTCAACTGCCATAAGGGCCTGCAATTCAGAAACCCTTCTTGCAGAGGTAATGGCCAACAAAAAAGCAGTCTTCCATGACAAATATTTCAACTCAGCAGTAGCTGCAGGCTCAAAAGGTTGTAGAGTGAGTTTCTCCAACACAAAATTGAGATCCCAAGCAGGAGTAGGAGCCCTTCGTGGGGTCTTATATTCTTTGCCCTCTAAGAAATTGCTTGAACAAAGGATGAGAAAACAATGGTGGGTCACAGTCGTAGTGAGCTGAAATTGCTGCAGCATGAATCTTAATAGAAGAGAAGGACAAACCTTTGTCTAACAACTCAGTAAGATATTGAAGAGCCACACTTAAATCAGGCTCAGAAACATCCAAATCCTTAGCTGCACTCCAAAACAAAAATCTCTTCCATTTATCTGCGTACACTTTCCTTGTACTAGGCCTTCTAGCTTCCAAAATCACATTCAAAACTTGTTGTGGAAGTTGAGACCCTCTATGGTTTAAAACAGAATATGCCAGGCTGTTAGATGAAGAGAGTGAAGTTTGACATTGAGCAGATGACTGTCCTCCTGGGACAACAGATGTGGAATCAAAGGCAAAGGCCATGGAGGCTTCCGCACTAGACTTCTCAGTAATGGGTACCAGTGCTGCCGAGGCCAATCTGGAGCTATCAAAATCATCCTTGGCTTGTCCTGTCTGACCTTCAGAAGTACCTTTGGGAGGAGAGGCAGAGGTGGAAAGGCATACACATGAAGATTTTTCCAACTGAAAGAAAGAGCATCCACTTTCCAGGCTGTGGGATGAAACCTTTTTGTGCAAAACTTTGGCAGTTGATGGTTTAGTGGAGAAGCGAACAGATCTATGTCTGGAGTTCCCCAGGACACTGTCAATTTCTGAAATACATGAAGATCCAGTTTCCACTCGTGGGGATCCATGATTTGTCTGCTTAACACATCTGCTAAGGACTTCTGTGCTCCCGGCAGAAACCTTGCCTGAAGACTTAGTTGTAAACTGAGAGCAGTCTCCCACAAAATCATTGCTTGCCTGCATACAGGATAAGAATGTGTTCCCCCTTGCTTGTTGATGTACCACATGACAGTTGTGTTGTCTGTTAGAATCAACACCTGCCCTGGAAGAAGTAAATCCTTGAAAGCTATTAATGCAAACTGGACTGCTAACATCTCCTTCAAGTTGATATGTAGATGCTGTAGTCTGACAGGCCACTTGTCTTGTATCCACTTTCCGCTTAGATGAGCTCCCAAGCTTTGTCCGAGGCATCTGTCGTTAAAATTTGACTTGCCTCTGGCCGGGTCACAGAGAGTCCCTTGTTTAGGTGACATTCCTGAGCCCACCACAAAAATTCCTTTTGAATGCAAGGTATTATTGGAATGACAGTGTCCAGATCCTGGCAGTGCTGTGTCCATACATTCTTGAGATACCATTGCAACTTCCTCATATGCAGTTTGGCATTGGGAAGCACCAGAATACAAGATGCCATGAACCCTAAGGCTTGAAGGACTGTCCTTGCAGTCAGCCCGGACTGAAGAGAGAGATGATGGAAGTAAAGGGAAAGATTCTTTTGTTTGTCCGGGGTTAGAAAGGCCATCTGGGATGCTGTATTCAGTCTTACACCCAGAAAGCACATGTCTTGAGAGGGTACTAGACTGGACTTTATTTCGTTCACAGAATACCCCAGGCATCTTAGCACTGCTATCACATATTCCAAATGACGAAGAAGCTCTTTCCTTCCTTGAGCCAGAATCAGGCAATCGTCCAAATAAGGATAGATTTGTATTCCTTTCAGCCTGAAGAAAGCTATCACTGGAGCCAGAACTTTCGTAAATACTCTGGGCGCAGTAGATAAGCCAAAGGGCAATGCAGAGAACTGATAGTGAGAAGTCCCAGTCCGAAAACGCAGATACTTCCTGCAATTTAGTCTGATAGGAACATGAAGGTATGCCTCTTTGAGATCCAAAGTTACCATCCAGTGATCCTTGCCCAGCACAGGTAAAAGATGTTGTAACGTCAACATCTTGAACTTGGGAATGTCCAGATAAGTGTTGAGGACAGATAAATCCAAAATTGGCCTCCACGTGTTCCCCTTTTTTGGTACAAGGAACAGGCGAGAATAAAATCCTAGGCCTCTTTCTGGCATAGGAACCGGCTGTATGGCCCCTATTTGGAGTAACAGAGAAATTTGCTTGTGAGCCTCTATTCTTTGTTGAGGAGGAATGTCTGGCATGCCCTTGAAAGGAGGCAAGGTATGGAAATAAAACCTGTAACCGTGATGTATGATGTCCAATACCCAGCTGTCTTGGGTAATCAACCTCCAATTTTCTTTGAAAAGTGCCAACCTTCCTCCCAAAGGTGCTGCCAGGCGAGAAGGTTCTGGCAGCTGAAAAGGTAGGTCATTGGGTTTGTTTACGAAAGGACTGACCCCTGCCCTCACCTGAAGACTGTGCAGGAGAACTCCTGTCCTAGGCCTGAAAGAGCCCTGACCTCTGCCCCTGCCACGTCTATATCTACCCCTCGACGGGGAAACTCAAGAAGGATACGTCCACACCTTAGTAGGCCAATTTCTACTAAACTTCGGAGCCTGAACCTGCAAAATTCTTTAACAGTCTGCATAGACTTAGCCTTGTCTTCCATTTTCTTTAAAACTGCCTCAACAGGAGAACCAAACAAGACATCAGATTGCAAAGGGGCATCCAAAATCCTAGTTTTAACATGGTCAGATAAATTTTGATCCCGCAGCCAGGCATGCCTGCGAAGAACTGACCCAGTGGCAGCCACCCTGGACGAGGCCTGTACAGCATCAAAACCACATTGCAAAGAGTGCTTACCCACCTGTTCAGAAACATGCACTAAATCTTGTAACTCTTTACAATCAATACCTTCCGCCAGAGCATCAACCTTAGATTTCAACTGTGAAAGGAGATAATTTTGATATTTCAACATGTGAAACTGGCAATTCAAAGCTCTCATGGCTAGAGTGGAAGAAGTATAAACTTTCTTTCCCCATCTATCCAAGGCCCTGGCCTCTTTATCTGCAGGAACCGGATTCTTGACAACAGAAGCCTTAACACCCTTAGGCCCCTGGCTAACAGTTTCAGGGTCTGCCCTAGGACTCTTAAAAAGATACTTATGAGATTCAGGTACCCTGTAATACTATCAGGTTTAACAGGAGCAGGAGGCAAAGAATCAGGATTAAGAGAAGCCTCTGCAAATACATCTTCCACCACATTTAGAACAGGAGGTATAGCCAAAGGCCTATGCTGGGGTAAAAACAAAAATTCCCTAAGCCTTTTCCTGGAATCAGAGAAGTCCTGACCTTCCCATTTAAAATGCTCTCTCATGGAGTGAAGGGTCTCTGAAAAAGAAAAATCCTCAGGAGGAGAAGCTGAAGGAGTAGAATCATCCACATCAGAATAATGAGCATACTCCTGTAAGTCTTCAGCCGAAGACTCAGACACATCCGAAGCCTGCTCCCAATCCCCCAACACTGGTTCCATCCTAGGCCTTTTATCAGGAGGGGGCATAGAGCCTCTAATTAAAGTAATTAAATCTTCTGTCATTTTAAGCATGTGCTTCTTGGGCACAGAACCTGAAGAACTAGGAGTGACACCCAGAGAAGCTAAACTAGACCTGCCTCTAGGAGAAGCCTTGGAAGCAGAAAGAGAGGGCCTAGACCCCTTAGGAAGGGAGGGGAGTACAGTAATCTGAGAAGCCCCTACAGCCTGACCTGCCTCCTGGGAGGCTACATCCTGTAAAAACAAAGCTTCCCCCTGAGACTCCAGAGAGGCCTCCGTCGGAACCACCGGTTCCACTGACGCCTCTAAAGAACCGGCGTCCGGTTCGGACGACTCCTCTAACCTAGGTTTAAACTGCCTTGTCCTTGCGCTTCTTTGAGGAAGCCGGCGTCGGAGCATCCGACGGCATTTTGTAATTGCACCGCTTCCCAAAGACCAACCTGGCACAATCCAACCTCCGCTTTATAGTGCGTTTATTGAACCTAGCACAAAAGCGGCACCCAACAACGTCGTGCTCAGGTCCCAAACAAGGTATACACAAATTATGGTAATCCCTATGCGGTATCTGTTTCCCACAAGAAATACAGTTATTCACTTTTTCTGACATCCGGTAAACCACTGAGGCAAGAAAAAAACAAAATATTCCCCAACGGGGTACTTAACCAACTCTGACTTCGGTCTGAAACTCCGAATTCGAAAAATTTTAGAACGCCGAACAGCACTTGCAACACTGCTTCTGCATCGGACCATGCGGCAAAAAAGACTGAGGATATGACGTCGGTCATGCGCATTTGTACCCTGACGTTCTGATGTCAGTCAAATGCGCCCTGACCGACGTCAGCCTTATACTCTGATATTCGGGCCGACCGAGGGACAGCGGACTACCCAAGTGTTAGGACTGCAGCAATGTGAGATGAAGAACATTGTCTGCAGTTTTGGACCTCGGCAGCCTCTCTCTGTCTTTATCTTTGCGTTTTTTCGGAATTCTGGTAATCTGATTGCTAACCGACATTTCTGGATAATTAAACCAAGAACCGAAATATTTAGAGGCAAAAATATACCGACAACGGATAGTACGCTGATTAAATAAAGCAAAAAACTGACAGCAAGGTACGTCATGGTCAGGGCCTAGGCAAGGAATACAGTATGAATGAAAATCTTTATGAGGTATTTGCTTTCCGCAAGTAATGCAATTATTAACTTTTACTGACATCGGTAAGGAGCAAGAAAAAGTTTCCCCAACGGGATACTTAGCTTTTAGTTGAAGACTTCAGTTCTGAACCTCGAAAACGAAAATTTCAGGAGTCAGCCGACCGGCACTTGCAAAATGCTTCTGCTTCGGGCACCGCACAGCAAGAAAGACTGATGTAATGGCGTCAGCTGCATGTTTTATACCTCTGACAACCTGACGTCATGGAAGAAGGGACAGCAACTGATGCAGGACCCAAGACTTTGTCAATTAGGCCCACTGAGGACAACCTGCAAGCAGATTACTCAAATGTAATGACTGCAACAGTGAAACACGAAGAAGATCAGGGTTATAACTAGAATGAGCACTTCTGATGACATTTAATTTGCTGATGTGCAGCAAATTTCTCAGTAATGGGTCAGAGGATGCCTTGTATGCCAGGCATAGGTCACCTCTTAGCAGTTTCAAAGATACAGTATATAGTTGCCAAGGATTTGAGTCAGTCCATGTAGGACACATTGTTTAGACCTCATATCCTTTTAGTAAGGTATCTCTGTGGTTGTTCGCATTGTTGTATATGTCTACACAGATACATTCCAAAGGGGGCATTATATTCAATAACTGGCCTAACAAGCACTGAGTAAAGGGGGACAAAGACAACCATAGATCTAGACACAATCTTTCTGTTTATAAGCTGTGCAATACAGAACTTTCTTACAACTGACACATGTTGGCCAAGTTAGGTCACTGTCCACATAAGTTCCCAAATCCCAAACTTGGTCACCTCTTAGTGGTGTACTGTCAGTGTTGCAGTTCCCCGGAGTAGATGACTTCCAAAAGGATACAATAACGCATTTTGGCATATAGTCTCGTATCATGATTTTGACAACCAAAAAACAATAAAGCGAAGGGCTGTAAACCACTTGGTGATTTAGTAAAACAAACTGATACAAAAAACAAGAAATGAGCGCTTTCTGCCTTTCAGATGACTTTTTCAAATTATTAACTTCCACGTTGTTTGCAACCTTTTAAAAACTCTCTGACCAATCCCCTTACAGGAATCAACCTCAGCATCTCCTACCCAATTAACTGAGAAGCAAATTTCATCCTCTTAGAGGAAACCAATCCATTACAAGTACACAATAAAAATGGTAAAATAAAATAAATCATGTGCTTCATGCAAGAATAATCATACAAACATAAAACACGTCATCATAGATGCACCAAATTAAACATTCAAATCTGAATTACAATATAGCAGCTTTAGGCTTCAAATCAATGACAATCAAAATGTGATCGGTAAAACCAATTTAATTTGCCACATCATTTCTTTGTGTTCAAGAGGCGTTTCACAGTCTGATCCTCTTTCATTCTCTATCACCTTGTCCAAAATGAAAAAGGCAAGCCTCTTCAATTAAGAACATAAAATGGAGTGCCTACGCAAGGCTTTAGTGGACTTTTCCTTATCTGGTATACATATTCTTTAATTCTGTATTTCAGCCACCTCATAGTCTTACTCTCATAAAATGTTGGGTACAATAAGCATGTTGTCACGTATACTACCCCAAGGTGTCACAATTATGACTGGGACGTCATAAAGTTAGTTCGAAATTCCCAACTGTCACGTACAGACCATTGTTTATAAACTTACAATATTTACAAAGTCCGCATTTGTTCGCTGAGCCAGCTATACTCCTGGATCCATTAGAAACATCCCATTTTCTTACGTTTTTAATATTCCTTCCTCTACTAATGACAGTTGCTGGAAAGTCACCCAACAAAACTTTCAACTTCTGTGAAAAGGTCAGACTCAGCCCAAAGTAATGACAATTTGGGACTTTCTTCTACTGTATCCCAGTCTGGTAACATAACGAATGCTGCCTGGAAATAATTGGAATTTTAATTTGGAAAACTGGTTATACACTACAGAATTCACCTTCAGTACAGACATGATGGCTCCAAGAGGGACTCTCAGTTGGAAGTATTTGAGAATATAATTTAGGAAGTGGTTAATCTGTTTTCAGTAATATCACATAATGAAGGGATTGAGTGTTTCACGTGTATTTTTAACGCACAGTCCAATTTTTCAAGTCTTGATACTGAACTGTTGAATCTACTTCCTGAATATGTTTTAAAAAGCAATTCTGTATTTTTTGAAGGTGAATATTTCCACCAGACTGCTGGCATAGCTACAGGGTCTGCGCTTGTGCCCCAAAGGATGCAGACATGGTTTCAGTCTGAGAGGAAAGGTTTGTGTTCAACAGTGAATTTTTTAAGAAGGTATTCACATATTTTAGTTTCCATGATGACACATTAATCCTCTGGAAAGGTAAATAGTGTGAAATAGAAAGTTTTATATCATACCTTGAAACCATTAATGGGTACTTGAGGTTCACATATCATGTTGGGAACTGAAGTATAGAATTTTAGGATATTACACTTAGTAAAGATATGGAGGTCAAGAAATTTATTTCCAACATATTTCGAAAGCAAACATTTTCCAGTTCTTATCTTCACTTTGACAAGTTATCACCCTCACCACCAGAAGGTTGCCATAGCTAAAGGGCAGTTGTTGAGGCTATCATGAAGAAGAGAAGATACATTGTTTATTACTGGGCTAAGAAAGTGGCACACATTTATAAGCAGAGATTATTTTGTACAACTTCTTGAAAGAGTCAAATTAGAAGTTATGGAACACATAGAGGATAGGGTTTGCACATTTACTTAGGCATAACAGAACAGTACTGAGGCAAGCAACATGTAGTTGTTACAAAATAACAGCTAGTGAACTAGGTTCATAGGTAGGTACTAAGCTATCGGCCCAAGGGCCTACGTAAAGCCTAGCCAACAAGGTTCCCTGGCTTACGCCACCCAAGAAAGTTATTTTCCTGTGCCACTGTAAAGCAGACACACAAAAGTGATCCCTGGGGTGTATTTCCTATTTCCCATCCACTCATCAAGATTTTTCTTGAAGAGTGCTAATGAAGATAGGTTCATAAAAATGTATGTGTTACCTTATGCAGTGGATTCATTTAAAAGTACAGTTGTGTACACCTACCATAAATGTAGATGTTCGAGTGTATTCATAGTTGCAGTCTTAACAAATGGGTTATCTGGCTCCCGGTAGCCGCCGGTCAGCCAGAATACCAAAGGTAAGTAAATATGACATCGGCTGTCGTCAGCTGTAAAGGATGTCAGGGCGTCCGATACAAAAGGAGGCAGCAGACGTCACTTCCTCAGTCTTTCTTGCCATAACAGTCAGAAGCCCCCAGAAAACAAGGCTTAAACCAAATTTAGCCTGTACCTTAGGAAAAGAGAGGGAAAAAGAGAACAGGAGAGGACCAAAAAGGGGGAAGGAGGAAGGGAAACTAGGACTGCAACAGTGAATACACTCTAACATCTACATTAAGTGTACACAACTGTACTATGTTGTGTTTCACTGTTACTGTCCTAACAAATGGGTTGATTACCAAAGCCCAGAGAAAAGGGAGGAGGAACGAACAGATTCAAGGATTGGAAATAATGCCCTGTAGAACAGCAGCGGCAAACCCTGCCCTGGCTCTAGAAAACAAAGGCAAATTATAATGCTTTGTGAAAGTGTGAACAGAAGACCATGTGGCAGCCTCCAAAATGTCTTTAGTAGGGACACCCCTTAAAAAGGCTGCAGAAGTGGAAGCTGCTCTAATTGACTGGTTCCTAACCTCTTGAAGAGGAACCTTGCCATGAAAGGAATAACAGAGTAATACAATGTGCAGTCCACTTAGAAATGGTCTGCTTAGAAATAAGCCTTGCCCTAGGATCCAGGGGCAAAACTAACCAATAACTGTGCTGATTTCCGAAGGTCTTTCGTCCTGTCCAGGTAAAACCTGAGCTGTCTGTGCACATCAAGAGAATGTAGGATCCTTTCACCCCTATTCTGAGGATTAGGAAAGAAGGTAGGAAGGTGTACCACCTTAGGCATAAAGGAGGGGTTGGTTCTCAGAGAGACCCTATCTGCATGAAAAATAAGAAAAGGCTCCACAGCCATCAAAGCTTGCAGCTCCGAAACCCTCCTTGCTGAAGTTATAGCTAAGTGGAAGGCAGTCTTTCAAGAGAGAAACTTGAATCTGTCGTGGCAGTTGGCTCAAAAGGAGGCACAGTGAGTTTCTCTAGAACAAAATTAAGATCCCAGGCTGGAGTAGGTGCCCTTCTGGGAGGTTTTACATTTCAAGCACCTCTGAGAAACATTTTCATCAGGGGATGAGAGAAAATGGGTTGTTCAAAAGAACAATGAGCAGAAATGGCAGAAGCATGGATCTTGATGGAGGAAAAGGAAAAACCACCCTGAAGCAACTCAGCCAGGTATTCCAGAATCAGAGGAAGGATAGGCTGAGAAGAAGATTCCCCTTCTAGCCTGCATCCAATGAGAGAACCTTTCCCATTTGCCAGCGTAGGACTTCCTAGTGCTAAGCCTCCTGGCCTCCCTCAGCACGTCAACCACCTGCTGTGAAAGGGAAGAAGAAAAGGAAGGAGTCATACAATGAGTCATGCTGCCAAATGGAGAAACTGAAGATGAGGATGTAGAATGTTTCCCCCTTCCTGAACCAAAAGATCTGGCTTCAGAGGAAGATGCCAAGGAGGGAACTGGGAGAGACTGCGGAGCAGTGGATACCAAATGCTGTCTGGGCCAGTCCAGAGCTATGAGAATAGTCCTTGGTCGTTCGTCCCTGATCTTCAACAATACTCTGGGAAGAAGAGGAAGGAAGGCATAAACTGACAGCAGGATCCAAGGAAAGGACAGAGCATCCACTCTCCAGGCTCTGCTGTGATGCTGTCTGGTGCAAAAGAGAGGTAGAAGATGGTTGTCTGGGGATGAGAAATGATCCACCTGAGGTGTGCCCCAACGCTGAATGATGCTGTAAAAGTCTGCTCTATTCAGCTGCCACTCGTAAGGGATCCAGGGTTTGTCTGCTCAACAGGTCAGCCAAAACATCGAGCCTTCCTGGAAGAAATTGAGCTAGGAGATGCAGGCCCAGGGATGCTGCTATGGACCAAAGATTCATGCTCTGCCTGCACAGGGGGTAAGAATGAGTCCCTCCCTGCTTGTTGATGTACCACAAGACTGTGGTGTTGTCTGTTCTGATGAGCAGGGTCCCTGGAGAAAGAAGATGCTTGAAAGCTAGTAAGGCCTGCTGAACTGCTATCAACTCCTTTAAATTTATGTACAGGTGCATCTGCTGGACATTCCAACATCCCTGTATGCATCTGCCATCCAGGTGTGCTCCAAAATTTGTTTTTCTACTACTGCCTTTTGGTTTGGAGGAGCGTCGGGAAATCCTATGGGAACTGGAAAGGTGTGGAAAGAAGACTTGTGCCCTAGGGCTACAGTTCTAAGTACCCATTTGTCGTCTGTGATAGTGGCCCAGACATTTGTAAAAAAGGCCAACCTTCCCCCTAAAGTACTCTCCAGGCAGGCAATAACAGGCAGAAGTTGGAAAAAGTCATTGAGTGTTTTGCTTGAGATGCAGGCTTAGAACTTCCAGCCTTGGAAGTGGAAGCCTGCCAACGTTTAGACCTTTGAGGGGTAGCCACCTGCCCCCTAGATGATTTGTAACCTCTAGTCCTAAAACAGTTCTGTCTGCTGGTATCAGGAACCATCCAACTCTTAAAAGGGTAATTCCTGCTAAAGCGAGGAGGTTGAACTTGCAGAAAATCCTTAACAGTTTGCATAGACTTGGCCTTATCCTCCATCTTCTTGAGCACTTCCTCTGCTTTGCTGCCAAAAGACTGTCCTTATGTAAAGGTACATCTAAAAGCTTAGCCTTGACAGGCTCTGGAAGGGGCTGTTCCCTGAGCCAAGCATGCCTTCTAATAACAGATCCAGTACCTGTAGCCCTGCAGGAGGCCTCTAGAATGTCAAAACCACAATGTAAAGAATGTTTATTGACAAGACTGGCAGAATTCAGCAAATCCTGCATATCCTTACTCTCCACCAAAAAAGGCACACTTACAATCTTAGACGTAATAGCCTCCAAGGTGTGCTGCTGGTACTTCAGCATATGAGAAAGACCATTAGTAGACCTAATAGCAAGAGTGGCAGAGGTATAAACTTTCTTACCCCACCTATCTACGTTCCTAGACTCCTTGTCAGAAGGAGCAGGATTTTTTGGCAACAGTGGCCTTAACACCTTTAGGGCCTTCAGAAATAACCTCAGGATCAAACAATGGATTCCTGAAAAGAAACGGATGAGAATCGGGAAAGTACAGTTTTGTACCTACCATAAATGTAGATGTTCGAGTGCTAATACAGCTGCAGTCATAACAGATGGGTTCTCCTGCCGTCAGGCGGGTCCTCGGTCGGCCGAATTCCAAAGTCTAGGTCCGGCGTCGGTTGTCGTCGCTTCTTCCCTGACATCAGTGCGACAGGGGTATAAAGGAACCAGCTGACGCCATTTTCTTCAGTTTTTCTTGCCCCAGATGTCAGGTGTCCCCAGAAGGAAGGCAATAATAAATTTGTGTGATAATGCTGTGCTATATAGTCAAAATACAGTAGTTGCAAGCAAATACATCATAAATGAAAACCCCAATCAGGTTGTATGAGGATGTGTTAGCCTATAGTCCTGTCCCAAGAGGGGAAGGAGGGAGGGAAACCTGGACTGCAGCTGTATTAGCACTCGAACATCTACATTTATGGTAGGTACAAAACTGTACTATGTTCATCGTGCATACAGCTGCAGTCATAACAGATGGGTAGAATCCCAAAGCTAAGAAAGGGGTGGTAGGCACTAGTTGGAACTAGGAGGAGCCGGCCGACTGGCACTTGCGAACTGCTTCTGCTTCGGGCACTGCGCGGCAAGAAAGACTGAAGAAAATGGCGTCGGCTGGTTCCTTTATACCCCTGTCGCACTGACGTCAGGGAAGAAGCGACGACAACCGACGCTGGACCTAGACTTTGGAATTCGGCCGACCGAGGACCCGCCTGACGGCAGCAGAACCCATCTGTTATGACTGCAGCTGTATGCACGATGAACATCTCTATAGTTCCTGTCAGGTTTCCAGGGAGCAGGAGGAACCGAATTTGGAGTAGAGGAATTTTCCAGAAAAACATCAACCACTTCCAACACTGGAGGAATAGCCAGAGGCTTATGCTGAGGTAAATCCAAGAACACCCTAATCCTTTTCTCAGATTGGGGATAATCTTGACTTTCCCATTTAAAATGCTCCCTGAGAGTACTTAAAGTATCACCAAAAGAGAAATCTTCTGGGGGAGAGGCAGAAGGGATGGACTCTTCTGCATTTGAATCTTCAAAAGGAGAAAAAGCTTGAGAAAATTCCTCTCCATCAGCAGAAATGCTAAAAGAATCAGAACCAGAAAAGGACAAAGCCTCAGGAGAAACATCCCTACTCCTTTTAGAAGGAGGTGGCTGTGAACCTCTAATAAGAGTCAAAAGGTCATTAGCCATTTTAACCATCCGGGATTGAGGGGAACGAGAAGAAACAGGAGCCTGGTTTTTCACAGGCTTACGACTGGAAGAGTTACCTGCAAGTCTGAAGGACTCGAGAGGCCTGGCAACAGCTGAAGTTGAAGTAAAGGTTGTCGGTAAGAGCTTAATGTTTGAACGAAGAATGGAGGCCTCGGACACCGGCATCAGCTTAGCAGCTCTGGATCCAGCTGAAAAGGTGACAGGCAAAAGGTCAGAAGGCAACAAGGAGGACAGAGGCCTGGGGGACTCTGAAATGGTCTCAACAGAGGCCTGCGGTTGAACATCCGTGGACTGCATGGGCTGCAAAGGCACCTCACTGGCTACCGCCTGACTACCATCCTATCATCATCCAAGGACTCAACCTTCAGAGGCCTGTCACGGTACTTATCCTTACGTTTTCTGGGTATATCCGAAGCCTGAAGACCAGCGGATGCCATACCAACAAACTTAGGCCAAACTCCAAAATGCTTACCTAAAAGCTTAGCCCGAAGGGATCGAGGCCATTACCAAACTCTCAGAGAATCTCTTCCACTTACTAAGGTAGATTTTCCTGGTGGATGGTCTATTGGAAGCCAGTAGAATTTTTTGAACTGGGGAAGGTAAATTATTCTTAAAAAAAACAAACAAAAAAAAAAAGGTTAAAAAGACTATTAAAAGTTCACCTTTTTAGTTGTTTTTTTTTTAGTGAATTGTTAACTGGATGATTTAATTGATCAAATGCGTGTATTTAGGTGTTTGCTTACCAGCAGAAAGATGTACTCTGAAGAAACTTTTCTGAAATCAGAGGCAACAGAGAAAAGTGTTACTTGCTCTTAATGGTTTACGAGTTTAAAGATTTGCTGTTAACTTTTACTGTAGAAGTTATTTTTTTTATTTTAATAAATCAGTCTGTGTACTAAACTGAGTGAATTCATCTAGCCTGGAACTTGTGGTGTGAGGTTTGGTTTGTTCTACAGTGTGGTGTTTCAAGGTAAATTATTCTGCTCGATGACTAATAGAATTGGAAGAACCAAGCTGTAAGCCTGAGATTCTGAAGGCTGGGATGCACCATGAGACAGGAGGTCTGGAACTGGGTCCAGAATCCATGGCCAATGAACTGAGGCCAGAGGAAGGGAGAACCAGACTTGTCAGGACCAGAAGGGTGCAATGAGGATCACTTTGCTTCTCAATCTGTGAGCCTTCTTCAAAAAGAGGGGAATGAGTGAAAAGGGGGGAAAGGCATAAAGAAGACCCGAGGGCCAATTGAGAAGAACAGCATCTTTTGGAGATTCCCTCTGAGGGGGAATTAGGGCAAAGTAGCGGCTGCATTTGTTGTTCACGGGTAATGCAAAGATCGCAGCAAGGCTAGCCACAGTGACAAAAAATCTCCTTCGTCACTCTGGGATTGAAAGACAACTCATGAGGCAAAAGAATGGCTATGCCCAGTTTGTCCGCTATCACATTTGAGCTCCCCGGGATGTGCGCTGCTCTAAGAAAATGGTTGGAAGATATCACCCACTGCCACACTCGGAGCTTCCCACCACAAGGGGTAAGACTTGGTTTCACCCTGCATGTTGATGCACCAGACTACAGAAATGTTGTCTGATTGAACTGCAATTGCTCCAAGAGGGAGAGCAGATTGAAAGGCTTGCAATGCTAAGAGCACTGCCGCCACTTCCACGACACTGGTTCATAGGGTGGTACTTGGATATCAGCCCTAGGGCCTATACAAGCCTAGCCATAACAATTCCCTGGCTATTTCTTCCCACACAATTTAGTTCCCTGGGGTGAATTTCATTTCTCCCATCCAATCGTCAAGGTTCCTTTTGAAGAGGGCCAAAGAGGCACTCTGCTTGACATGTATGGGCAATCTATTCCAGAGTCTGGGGAGTCTCTGGGTCAGGAACCTATCCCTCCAGCATGTTTTGTTTATTGTGATGACAAGATTTAGATCCCTGGAGCGTGTGGCTCTGAGGGATTGGGATTTCTTTAAGTGTAGCATGTCCAACAGCTCTGGGTTTGACATGGCCTTGTATGTTAAGCAGAGATCGCCTCTGAGTAGACGATATGCGACAATGTATAGCTGGAGTTTTTTAAGTTGGTCTGCATAGGGCATCTGCTTTAGGCCTGTGATTCTTTTAGTGAGGTATTTCTGCGGCCTTTCCAGTTGTTGCAGATGTCTTGAGAGGTACATACCAAACGGGGCTTTGTATTCTATAATGGGTCTAATGAGGGATGAGTACAGTGGGACAATGACCTCCTTTTTTCTGGATGAAAAGCCCTTGGTGATGAGGTGTACCACATAGAAGGATTTCCTGACTGTTGTGGCAATGTGGTTATCGAAGGTGAGACCACTGTCCACCTGTGTCCCTAAGTCTCTTATCAAACTTTCAGGGTTTAGTGTACTGCCACCTATGTGGTAATTCACAGGTACATGTTTTTTCCCAAAGGGGATAAGTATACATTTCTTGGCATTCAGCTTGAGCCCATGGCTCTGGCACCAAGCATCTGTTTCTGTAAAGCCCTTTTGTAGAGTAGTTGGTCTCTATCAGGGACAAGGTGCCTTGGACTGTACTGTTCTTCCCAGATAATGTCCCCCAACCCCAGCTGGGAGACGTCCGTGGTCACTATAGCCTTGGGTTGTGGGAAAACGAAGGGATGGCCCAAAAGAATTTCCAGTATTCCACCCACCAGTACAAGTCCTTCTTGCAGCAACTGATAAGAATTGGGTACATCACTGAATGCGTTAGGATGGACCACTGGGTAGCTAAGAGCCACTGCAGTAGCCTCATGTAAAACCGTGCTAGAGGAACCAAGGTAATGGTTGCGGTCATGGATCCTACAGCTTGAAGGACTAGAACAGCAGGAACCTTACATTTGGAGAGAATGGCTTGTACTTGGGATTTTATCTTCTGCAATCTGTGAAGAGGAAGGGAAGCTACACAACCGATTGTATTTAAATGGGTTCCTATGAACTTTAGGTCCTGAATGGCAGTTAGTTGTGATTTTTCCTGATTCACTGCAACACCCAGATGAATGAACAGCTGCAGAATGAAACTTGATGCTTGCAGCAGTAGATGCCTGGTGGGAGTGGTGATGAGCCAGTTGTCTAGATAAGGAAACATCAGGACTCCTTGTAGTCTCAAGTGAGCTGTAACTGCTGTCATACACTTGGTGAACACCCTTGGGGCTGTGGTGAGACCAAATGGCAGCACTCTGAACTGGAAATGACTGGCTCCTAGCCAAAAGTGGAGAAACCTTCTGGAGCATTTGTCCATTTTTATTTGGTAATACACATCTTGACAGTCTACACAGCACATCCAATCATTTCATCATCTTCATCATGAGCCTCATGGATGAGTTAGAAAGACTCCAGGGTGGCTAGCTGAGAGGCAACTTTATCCTGTACCTCTGACAACTCCTTGATCAGATCCCTCTGGAGCCCAGTGAAATGTGCCACAAAATTAAAAGGCCTTAGAGTGAAGGTCGATCAAGTGTACACATTTTTCCAAATCTGTACATCATCCTAGACTCTCGGTTAGGAGGATGAACTGTGAGACTCTCATTGGTGAGTTCCTTTTTGGTGGCCGCCACCATAGCATCTACTGCTGAGCCCTTTGTCAAATTCTGATGGTCTTTTCGGGCTGACAGAATCTTGTCTGGTCTCCGGGGGATTGGTTCTATGGAATCAGGAGCCTTCCATGCCCACTGCACAATCAATTTAATAAGATCATAAGCGGGAGGGGTCACCCAAGAAATAGATGGGTGAACACCAAAGGCTTGCAAGTACATGGATTCCTCACAGGGCTTCTAGTTATCCCTCTGCCTGAGGATCTCTAAAATGTCACCAAAGGAGACGTCTTTCAGGGGGACTGAGAGGGAACCCTCCCAGTCATCAAAGTCTGTGTCTTCGGTGACAGATCCTTCCAGGGAATCTAGGTATTTCCTTTTGCACGTCATCTTCTGGGGTGGCCCCACAGCAGGAATCTCTGAGGAGGACTTTGAAGAAAAGGTGCCCTGTACAGGAGTAATTTGCAGCTTGTGTGCTCACTGCCCTGGCATGGAGGATGGTGGCACCTCTTGGCAAGAGGTTTGAAAATACAAGTCCGACACAGCACTGGCCAGATGACAGTTTGCAGAGCCCAACGCCCTCTCCATAACCTGGAAAGCTGCCCCCCCCCACCCCCACAAAGAGGAATGGGAGCCCAGAACTGAGAAAGACAACCTCAGAACTGAGGTCACACCCCACTTCAAGAGACCCACCTCTGAAGCAGGAGCTGAGAAAGAGCTCACAGCTGCAGACCTTCCCAGAGTTAAGGACAACCCCGAATAAAAAGCCGGTGCCGATCCCAAACCCTCAGACCTGAAAGCACAGCTACTGCCCCAGGAGTCCACCGGTTCCAAACGACAGAAGAAGTCAAGGCAGGTCCTGGCACCGAAGACAGATGGGTTGTTGGTACTAGGGCAGCTGGAACCGGAGGGCTTGAAGTGAAGCTCTAAGCCATCTGAAGAGGAGGATTTGTTGGAGTCCTGGGAGAAAATACCACAACTCCAGAAAGGAGAGGGGTCTGGGAGGAAGCAGAAAGACCCCTGGCCACTAGGAGTTGATCCACCAACCTAAACATCCATTTCAGTGAGACTCCTGGAAGAACGAACAGATACTGCAGAGGGGGATTCTGACCTTTCCAAGAAAGGACTGGGAAGCTACCCCATGATGTGCTCAACTGAAGGAGACCATCTCATCCTGGGTATACACATTATTTCTGGTTTCGGCACTGAGGGGTGGGTAAAGACGGCTGTGATGCAGCTGGAGATCTCGGCACCAACCAGGAAACTAAAGTCGCCAGTGCCGAGACCGGCAGAGAGGTTTGTGGTGCTGAGGAGATGGTCCGCTCAGATATTCTCTGAACCTTAGCCTTTGGTTTTGGAGACATAGAGGGGACCAAGTCATACTTTTTTGTCACTGGTGCCGAAAGTGAGGTGAGGTCACCACCAAGTGACTTTTCTTCACAGCAGGTTCTGGTTTAGTCTTGGACATGGCTTCTTCGAAAGATTTAATTAAGCCTTTCAATATTAATTTACTTTTTCCACTCAACCTAGGCCTGGTTGCTGAAGGCCTGGCTAATAGAACATTCTTGAACCAAATGAGAAGGACCCAGACAATACACAGAGGAAGAGTGCCAATCAGAAGTGGGCATCGTCTGTCTGCAATCTTGGCACTGTTAAAATCCTGAAGTGCCTTTTGGTTTTTCAGCCATGTTGACCAACAGAAGAAAAAGAAGTCAAGTGGCAAGAACACACATAAACGTGCAAAAACGGACAGGAGAAAAAGAGTAACAACCAATGGTAAATAGAAATACCGAAGATTGGTAAAAGAAAAGAAATACCAACTATGGTAAGAGAGAGAGCTACCTAACAAGGCAGAAGAGGAAGGGGACTACCAACAATGGTAGACAGAATACTGAAAAGTATCTCACTCAACCAAAAGCAGCGGGTAGAGTTGATAGCATAAAATAAAATTATTAAAGAATAGGAGAGAGATAAGAAAAGTTTCAAAAATAGAGAGATTTTACTTGACTCAAAGAAAAACAGCTGATGTGTCTTGCGACAGCGGCAAACAAGATCTGAAGTAATATGGAGAGGGGGACTGTGGGGAGAGTCTTGGGTCAAAGAGGTTTTGGCTGGTTCGAGCTGTATAATGGCCAAGCCGGTTCCAAGGATCAGAATTGGGAATCCAAAGGTCAAGGATGAATGAAGACTGACATCATCAGATCTGCTGCTTCTAAATTGTCTGATACTGATTTTTTATTAAACTATGATAGAGTGAAACAATGTTTACTGAAATGCTATAAATTAACACCTGAAGCTTACAGAAAAAAAAGTTTCAAGAGCATAGACATAAGGCAGATGAAAGTGTTGTTGTGTCTTTCGGTTTATCCCATTTAGGGGTCACCACAGCGGAACTCCGGTCCGCTAATGTTTGGTAGTGGATTTTTACGTGCCGAGTTACCAGCCCTGACGCACAACCTTCAACGAAGGCACGCTCATTCACGCATGCCTCCACACAAAAGACGCTCTAGCTGAGAATTGAATGGGACAACGTCTTGCTGTGAGGCAACAATGCTACAGCAGCACCACTATGTGTGACTATATTGCTAAGTTGAGCAATTATTTTCACAGGTGGGTGAGTGGGTGTCAGGTCACCACATCTGAAAGACTGGCAGACCTTTTGGGGAGGGAATAAGTCCTTAATACTTTGCCTAAGGATATGAAAAATCTGGTTGGCAGATCAGGAGTGCAACTCTACAGATGAGCTGGGGAGAAAAGGGAATCTCTACTTAGCAAGCAGGGCATCACTGCACAAGAAGGGATACCCAGTGCTGCACATGGATATAAGGGAACCCATGGTGGGCAGCCTAAATCACCACAACAGAGTCTACCAGTAACAGGGGAAGCCACTAGTTCAGGTACATGGCCAGGATTAAGGGTTAGATGTATTAAATGTAACCAGAGAGGCCATGTAGCATACAAATGTCCCTGCAGCAAGGTGGGGAACAAAAGCTGAGGGAGCCAGCAAGTGAGAATAACAGCGTGCCAGTAGTAAGTTCTCTGGAAACAACAGGGGTACAAAAACTATAACTGGAGTTTATATACTATCTTAGTAGATGGAAAACAGGCCACTGCTAAGAGAGAGAGCGTCTGACATAACCATTGTGAAATCTGCAGTGGTTAAAGAGGAGCAGTACTTGCTTGGGCAGTCCACTCCAATCAGAGCTTTAGGAGGGACCCCATTCCAAATACCTTTGGTCAGGGTTCACCTTGATGGGAGGCTGGAAAGGGAAGCAAGCAGGTAGCTGTGTTTGACGATATTCCTACAGATGTTTGATAGGGAATGATTTTGATAATGTAGTACCTTGCGTGCATGCAGTTACACACAAGTCAGGCTTGGAGACAGGCATGCAGGTCTGGTAGCCTGGGAGAGGCCCAGGCAGACCTCACACCTGAAGCTGGGGCTGGTGATGTGGCTATTTCAGGGAGGGAGTTACCTTGTAGCAGTGAGCCTGAAAGTGAGCCACAGCTACTGGTAGATACTAATGTTCCTGTGGACAGGACAACAACAAGGACAGAGGTGAGTGGTAGTACTGAGGCTGACAGTGAGGCACTGCTATCAGAAGATACTAGGCTTCCAGTGGAAGGGGAGCTGGGAATAGTTAAAAAACAGAGTTGAGACAGGCTCATCTTTTGGACACTACCTTACGAGGCTTGAGGGAGATAGCTAAGGAGACACCTGATGCTCAAGTAAAAGGGGAGTCTGTATACTGGAACAAAGGGCTACTGTACACAGACTGGACCCCTGAGGGAGGGCTAGATGGTGAGGTAATACAACAGTTGGTAGTGCCCAGAGCCTACCATCTGGCACTTCTAGCTACAGTCCATGTCATTTCTTTTGCACGTCGTACGGGCATAAAACATACCAAGATATGCATTATGCAGGACTTTTATTGGCCTGGGATTGCAAGAGATGCAACAGGGTACTGCAGGACTTGTGAGCAGTGTCAAAGTAAGCAAGGCAGGGGACAAGGTTTAAGCGCCATTGATGCCTTTGCCTGTGAATGAGGAGCCATTTCAGAGGGTTGCTATGGATATTGTGGGGCCTCCGAGTACCCAAAGTTCCACAGGGAAGAAGTATATCTTGGTGGTAGTTGATTGCGTACTATATACCCTAAGCTGGTGGCTCTGTCCTCCATCGAGGCAGAGAAGGTGGCAAATGCTTTGTTAGAGATTTTCAGCAGGGTAGGTTTCCTGAGAGGAATGACGACTGACAGAGGTGCCAATTTTGTGTCAGACTGGCTGACTTGTCTGTGGAAGCCTTGTGGGGTAAAGCACCTAAAGACAAATGGTCTTGGGGAGAGGTTAAACTCTACACTGAAGACCATGTTACTGGCATTTGCAAACCAATTTGAGACAGTGGGACAAATATTTGCCTCATCTATTGTTTGCATACAAAGAGGTACCCTAGGAATCCACAGCTTTTTCACCCTTTGAGTTACTGTATTGGTACAGGGTGAGAAGGTCTTCAGATTTAATTTGTGATGAGTGGGAGGGTGAGTGTGAATCCTATAAGGAGTCTGTTGTGGCAAATGTCTTAAACCTCAGGATAAGGCTTGGGAAGCTCATGGGCTTGGCCCAGGTGAACCTGGCAGGAGCCTAACAGCAAAGAAAGGTCTGGTATGACAGGAATGCTCAACCCTGAAAGTATGTTGTGGGACAGCAGGTTATGGTACTCATACCTGTCAGACACAATAAGGTGCAGGTAGCTTGGGAGGGACCCTTCTAAGTCATCAGGAAGGACAGTAATGTTAATTTCATGGTAAACCTTCTAGGCTGGAGACAGGGGCACAAACTGTAATATGTTAACAAAAAAGAAGCTATGTACTCACCATAACGTTCCATCTGTGTTATCTATCTTCACCCTTTCCTCACTACTGGGTTCAGATCCAATCCATTGAATCCGACTCAGCCGATGCTACAGCTTGCAGCCACTAGATGTCTCAAACTTCCCCCTTACCCACAATGCACTCTGCCAACTACTTCAGATCTTGCTTGCTGCTACACAGTGTAGAACAACAGAGAAATATGGGAAGCCATATCCAGAGTTATACAAATATGTAAATGTACCTGTTCAGAGACCATGTAACTGCTTATTCCTCCAGAAGTCATAGACGGGGGTAGATGGCAGGGGAGGTAAGGAAAGAATGAAGATGAACACAGATGGAACATTATGGTGAGTACATAACTTCTTTATCTGATGTTACCAATCTTCATTCTGTCTTCATGAATGGGACAGCATCCCTACCTACTTGAATCTAGGGCAGACTCAATGAAATATATTCCTGAGCACCATAGAATCAAATGACACCCTACCTCTGGAGACCAGGTCCAATATGTAATGACTGATAAAGGTATGAGGAGTAGCCCAAATAGCTGCTACACAAATTTCATCCATAACATCCTAGATTGAAAAACTGTGGAAGTAGCCACAGATTTAATAGTGTGTGCTTTCAATGGATGTGTAAAAGAAATGCCTAACTTATTATAGACAAATGAGATGGAATTTAACCACTTTGATAGAGCATTTTTTAGAAATTGATTTTCCCAATTTCGGTCCACAGAAGGAAAAAGTCTGATTTCTTGACTTTATTTCTGTACTATGCAGACAAAAATGCAACCATCTATGAAAATCCTGTAAATGTAAGCTATATTTCTTCTTTATTGGTAAATTTAGAAAAAAAAAAACACTGGAAATTGATAGTACTACCTATATTGGATTCTGGCACCACCTTTGGTAAAAAGGATGGGTTGGTACGCAAGGTCACTCTATCTTTGTAAAAAAACAAGTAATGTGGTTTAGAAGATAGTGCTTGGATCTCTTCTTCCATGAGAGAAATTTAAGGTCACAAGCAGCTGCTGGTTCAAAGGGAGGTTATGTGAGAGACTGCAGCATTAAACTTAGGTCCCATGGAAGTGTAGAGTCTTTAAAAGGAGGTTTCAGAGAATGTGTCCCTTTTAACAAGGCCTTCTCAATTTGTGAGATGGTATGGGTGCACGGCATTCAATGCTGTATAGTAATTTGAAATTGCTCCTAACTTGTACCCTAATGGTTGAGGTACTAGCACCATTTTGAAAGAGGTGAGCAAGGAAATCTAAGATGTGAAAAACAGAGGCTGAAAAGGGGTCAAAGTTATGCTGCTTAGCCCAAATGGCAAACCTTTTCCATTTACTAAGGTCTTCCGTGTTGAGGGTTTATGGGAAGACAGAATTATACATCAGACAGGTGATGAGAGCATAGATTGTCTGGCTACTAAGCGAACTGGAGAAACTAAGCCGTCAGCTAGAGGTTTGGTATATCCATTGGATTAAACAGGACAGGTCCAGAGTCTGATCTAGGTATGACTGACTGAAACAGGTAAGGCCATAGGAAAGGACACCAAATTTGTCGAAGCCAATGAGGGCAACGAGGGTCACTGTGCTCTTTGACTTGCCAGCTTCAGCAGAAATTTTTGAATCAGTGGGGTTGGTGGGAATGCATAAAGGAAACTGGGAGGCCAGTCATGAAGTACAGCATCCCTTGGTGACTGCCCCTGCGGGGGAATCAGGGCAAAGTAGCTACTACACTTTCTGTTTAGGAGAGAGGCAATAAAATTGCAGCATGGCTGGCCCCAACAATGGAAAATCTCGTCCGCCACCTTCTCTCTGAGGGACCCCTCATGTGGTGGTATACAACTGCTCAGTTGGCCCACAATCATGTTGGATCTCCCCAGAATGTGGTATAAAGAGATCGCTCAACTGCCAGACCCTAAGGGCTACAACACAATGGGCAAGATCTGGTTCCCCACTTGTTGATATACCAGATGACTGACATGTTGTCCGTTTGAAACGCAATTGTCCCAGAGTGAAGAACATTTTGAAATGCTTGCAACTCCAACAACACAGCTCTCATCTCTAGAGCATTTATATGTAAACTGGCCTCTTGGGGGGACCAAGTACTCTGAACTGTCTTCCACCAGATAATGCCTCCTCCACCCTATCTGGGAAGCAGCCATGGTCAATTTAGCCTTGGGCTGCTGGGGAATAAATGGACGGCCATGGAGCAGTTGATCGGACTGGATCCAACAATAGAGATCTCTTCTGCCAACTCTTGGTAATTTTTATCTGACATGACATTGATTAATGGAAGTCTGACCACTGGGTAGCCAACATCCACTGTAGGTTCTGCATGTAAAATCTGGCCAACGGAACTAAGGTCATCACTGCAGCCATGAAGCCCAGAGTTCAGAGGACTTTGTGGGCTGCGATGGTTGTATTGTCTACAACTTTCTTGACCTGTGACCTTACAGTTGGAACATGGTGAGGTGGAAGGGAAGCAATGGCTGTCTCTGTGTTGAGCAGTGCTCAGATAAATTCCAATGTCTGAGTTGGCTGAAACTGATTTGTTGCAGTTTATGGTTATTCCTAGAACAGCACAGGTGTGGAGAACCTGATCTTATGACTGTATCAGTTGATGACTGGTCAGAAGGGTGAACAGCCAGTTGCCCAGGTAGGGAAACACCCAAAAACCTTGTAGTCTAAGGTATGCTGCTACTACTGCCATGGATTTGATAAACATCCTGGGGGCTGTGGCGAGTCCAAAGGGCAGTACTCTGAATTAGTAATGACTGCTTCCCACCTGGAACCATAGGTACTTCCTCAACCACCTGTTCACCTTTATGTGACAGGAAGAGTCCTGGAGATCTATCCAGTACATCCAGCTGTCCTTGCCCAGACAGGGGAGAATGGACTGAATAGTGACCATCCAGAACTTGGTTCACTGAACAGATTTGTTTAGATTTTTGACATCTACAACTAGTATCCTGTTCCCTGTCTTTTTTAGCACTAAAAAGAACCTTGAGTAAGTTCTGGATCCTATCTGGTCTGGTGGGAACTCTTAGATGACTTTTATTCTTGCAGCTTTTGAATCAGAATTGCTGCTCGATCCTTCTGACTGGGTGGATCATCAGGGATTTTCCTGGGAATTAGGGGTGGAAGGCAAAATGGTATTATATAATCCTCTGCACCCAACTATCTTTTGTTAATCTAGCCAGGCTCTCTGGTGCAGGGACAATCTTCCTCTAACTTTTTCCATATGTGGATAGTCAGGCCTCCATTCAGGAGCACTAATAGGGTTCAAAGATTGATTCTTGTGAACCCTGGTTTTGCGGGCCACCTCTGGCAAAAGGGTGACAATGTCCACTGAAGTTCCCCCTTCTGCCTCTGGTGGCACTTCCTCCACTGAAACCACATTTCCCGGCCACTCTGTTGATTCCTGGAGAAGGATCCCTGGGGGGGTGTGTGAAAAAAATATGCCCATAACAGACAAGGTCTTACCATCTTTCTCACACCTGGAGAGCATTTCTTTCACTTTAGGAATAAAAAGGGTTGTTCCGTCAAAGGAAGTATTGAAGAAATTGGAGTCCAATGGCATCGCATAAGCACATCCAGGCATGCCTCCTCATGGAAATGCCTAAACTCGCAGCTCTTGAGGCTCCTTCAGCTATGTTGGAAATTAATCTCATGGAACTATTGGAAACAGCCTGCAGTGTTGCCACTTGAGAAGTCACTGAATCCTTAACCTCTGCAGATATGGTTCCTGAGAGAGTATCTGATAAATCTTTGGTCAAGTCTCTCTGAAGTCTAACAAAATCAGCCAGATAGTTCAGCAGTCATAATACAAATGTCGCTGAAGCAAAGACATGCTTCCCCAGTCTGCCCATCGCCCGTGACTCCCTGTTTGGAAGGTGGACAGTGGAACTCTCTGCTAGTTCCTTCTTTGTGGCCGCCGCAACAACCATGGCATCAACTGGAACTCCTTTCCCCCAAAACTGTTTGTCCGCAGGTGGTGCCATAATCTTGTTTGGTCTCCAAACTATTAGTTTTATGGAAAAAGGCTCCATCCTTGCCCACCTAGAGATCATGGCCACAAGCTCATTGGTGGGTACAGTCACCCAGGAAGTACACGGTCCTGTACCAGAAAGCCTCTAGGAAAATGGATTCCTCCAGTGTAGGGTTGAAGAATGTCAAGCCACCTCTCTGTTTCAGGATTTCTAGTAGATCTCCAAAGAAAACATCTTCAGGATGTGACCGTGGGGACCCTTCACCTTCGTCGAAATCTCTCTCTTCATGGGAAATCTAGTTCTTTCTCTTGCATGTCCCTTTCCTGGGTACTTCCTCAGTGGGATGTTCTGGGGAAGTCTCAAAAGATCAAATCAAAAATCTCAGAGGAAAACTGAGGTTTCGGTACAGGATGTCCCATGAAGAGTGTAGTTGAGGATCTAGATGCTGGGGCATAGTGGCAGAATAGATGAGATTGGAGGGAGGAAGGCTCAATCAGAGCTGCCTAAGCAGGGAACACTCTTCACAGCCACAAAGGCAGAGCTCAAAGGACCCAGCGAGAGGCTCTGTTCCACGAAACCAGGTTTCTGAATTATCCCCTCTCTCTCTCTCTGATCCAATGGCACCACCTATAAGGAGGAAGCCAGAGCCAAACTGTCCAGTGCCGAGGCACCATGGAACAGTGATGGCTCAGAAAACCTCAGAATCGAATGCTGCACCCCAGACTAGCAGGCAGGCTTTGGATCCAAGAGCTCTCCTGATCAGAAAAGACAGGTCGTCTCGGACAATGTCAGATCCAAAGACATGGAGACCCTCAGATCAGAGACTGACTGATCTGGACTGGGATTATGAAACTTTAAGACAGCAGATGGTGTTAGAGGAGGAGCCTGCAGGGGTGGTGTGGTGAAAGGTAGGACCACCTGTCCTAGAGGGGTAGGTGCCAAGGGAAGACCAATCTGCCCCTAGAGGAAAGAATTTTCTTCACCACTCTCTCTACATCATCTTCTGAAAGAATGAGCAGAGTAAATGGAGGGGGGGGGATGCTGGTCTCTGCAAAAAAAAAAAAAAAAAAGAAAAAAAGGTGATGGAAGCTCGTCTGGTACTGGGTCAACCAACAGGGAATATCTAATACTAGGACAATACAGAGTCGCTGAAGGCCGTGTCTGATCCAAAGATTGTCTGACCCTACTTGGATTGTGCTAGGACCACAACATTTGTTTTAGAAGTCGTAGGATCTGAAGAAGTAGTTGGATCCAAAAGTTTAATTTTTTTTTTATCCGGGGTTAAAAACAGATGTTTATAACTCAGTTTCTGTGAAGAATCTGAGGAAGTTTTTGACAAGGTGGAAGGCTTTGACTTTGGAGACTGGAATATGGCTTCTTTAAACCAGGAAGGAAGGAGACCTTTTAAGATCAATTTATTTTTACGTTCAATTAAGGCTCATGGATTAAATCCACAACAAAGAGAGCAATCTTCCTGTAAGTGTAATGGACTCTGGGAGTACACATACAGAGAGGGTGTGCCGAAGATATGCAACTTATGTCCACATTTGGAACATTTCTTAAAACCTGGTTTGTCACTCATGTAAAATATATTTTCACAATAACTATACATCAAAATTCAATAGATAAGTGAAAATAGTAAGTAATTTTTTTTAAACAGGCTGAAGGAAAAAGGGTAAGAATAACTACGAACAATTCATAGGAAGGAGGGATATACTAACAATACCATGTACAAAAGGAGACTGAACAAAAGCAGACGAAGATTACAACCTTCAAGTACAGCAGGGAAGAGGAGGAGGAAAGGAAATACAACAGTATGTTGGAAATACGATGAAGTTGTACGGGCAAGGGAGAATTAAAAAAAAAAGAAGATTGTAAACCACAAACGGTAAAGACTAAACAGTTATAAGGTAAGCAAAGGAGAAAAATGCTCAATACGGGAAATTACAAAGAAAAAACTTTACTTATCTAATACAGCTCGACAGAGACTGGTAGCCCACGTCCGTTAGCTCGAAGCGGCAAACAAGATCGGAGGTAGATGGCAGAGTGCACTGTGAGCAAGTGAGAAGCTGGAGAGATCTGGTTGCTGCGAGCTATAACATCGACTGAGTTGGATCCAACAGACAGCATCCAAACCCATTTGTGAAGGGAGAATGAAGACTGACAACATCAGACTGAAGCTTCAGCATGTCAGGAAGGTCCTGGGCAGACTTCAAAATGCAGGATTGACCATAAAGCCCAGTAAAAGTGTCAGGGAGGTATGGCAGAGGTCTCCTACCTGGGACACAGAGTGGGGAGTGGTAAAATTAGGCCACAACCTGCCAAAGTGAAAACTATTCAGGTGTGGCCTGCCCCTGTTACCAAAGATTAAGTGAGGGAATTCTTGGGGACAGTGGGTTACTACAGAAAGTTTGTTCCCAATTATAGTACGATAGGTATTCCCCTCAGAGTTGACATGGATAAACAGGTCAGATAATGTAGTGTGGACCCCAGCTTGCAAGCAGGCATTCCAAAAGCTTAAAGGAATTTTGGGAGGACCCCCTATGTTAACCAGTCCAGATCACAGGAAAGAATTTGCCACGCAGGTGGATGCTTCACACCAATGGGGAGGGGGGGCAGTACTCTGCCAAGCTTCCTCAGAGGGATACCACCACCCAGTTATATATCTCAGCTGGAGACTCTAACCTAGGGAGGAATGTTATGCAGCTGTAGAAAAAAATTCTAGTATTAGCACTGGAGAAACTTCAGCTTTATCTGTATGGAAAGAAATTAACTGTGGCTACAAACTACAATCCCTTAACATGGCTACACAAAGTCAGCCAACAAAATGCCAGGTTATTCATAGGTTCATAGATTAGTACTAAGCTAACTGCCCTTGCGAGCCATTTTAAGCCTAGCCAATTATCCCTTGTGAGACTCAAACCCTGCACCTTGTGTTTGTAAGGCAAACGCCTTAACCATTAGGCCACCCTCCCTATTAAGATGGAGTCTAGGGAGTTAGGCATATGACATGACATTACATCACAGTAGTGGAGTCAGCAATGCCAATGCAAATGGACTCTTAAGACAGGGTACAGGTTAATGTGTTCCCAAACAGGCCCATTTCTCTCGAGCAACATTTTTCCAGGGTCACTTGAAAACCTAGCATTAGTCGAGATGTGACGATGTGGTACTGCCATCTGTACCAAGGAGAACAGGGCAGTGCACGAGTCATATGCCAGAATAGTTATCTGGAGTTTTGTGGGTAATTTTGTCTCATTTGACTGCACATTGACTTGCACAGATGCTTGTGTTGGTGGTGTGTCAACAGTGTTATTGTAGCTGGCTAAGTGTATATGTTTGGATGGTGAATTCTGGAAGGGAAGAGTGGAGGTTTCTGAAGTTTTTCTATAGTTTTAGAATGGTGCAACAGATCCTGGCAAAGCTCTGAGTGTGTAGTGTACCAGAGTCAGGTGATCAAATGTGATGTCATTCCATAACCAGCACTGAGAGGATAGAACTCACAGTAGTTTGTTTTGTTTTCTTTGGAACTTGATATAAAGATCTATGACAGTTATCACAGTCACTTTTTCAGTGCTAGTTTGAGGATCATTATCTTGCCTTGTGGAAGTAAACATCTCATCTTACCTTGCTGAATTAAGTTAGCTAGGTGAGCAGTTATTTTTTTAGACATTTAGGAAATACAGTGAAATTAGTTAAGTATTGTTTTTCTGCATCTGTTTGAATCTGTCCAACTGTTAATTTTATTCCTCCTGTGACTGAAACTATGGTGTTTACTATACTTAGATATTTAGTATTCTCATGTATTCTATTTTAATAACTAAATATTTTTAAACCTTGCACTGTGGTGGTCATCTAGAGAATACCTAACATTGTGACAGTACTTGTGCTTATTTTAGTGATGCTGTGGCCACTCCTAAAAGCCTTGCTGCTTTGGGTACTCTCTACTGTTTATATTCATATTGATTTTACTCCATATAATTGGATACCCTTGTAAGAGCCTTAGGGCAGTTGATTGATGGCAGCGTGATCACCTTACAGCCTAGGCAAACGGGGGAGAGCTAGCAAATCTGTGCCAGCCTTTCCCAGAAGTATGTGAGAAAATCAAATACCCAGTTTGGGTGTGTCAGGTACTTGGAACTGTGGCACAGTGCTCTAAAGTGGGTCTTGTTTGGGAGATGGAGAAACAGAGTCTAGTCTCAGGTCAGTAGTGTGTTCCTTGTGTGCTCTTGGGGAAACTGTGCTTGAAGCAGAGAGCTGCATCTTAAAATACTGTGTTAAATCCATTCCAGTTTTTAGTGAGTGTCTCTCACCATTGTCAGTGGTGAGAAATGAGGCTCCTTGATTATTGGCCCAAGGTAGACAAGCCCTAACATAAGGTACAATGTCAAAAGCCGAAGTTAAGTCAAGGTAAGCAGTGCGCACCTCATCTAGTTCTTTTGTGACTCGCTTAAATATGTCAACTAGGTTTAATAGGCATAATATACCTTTACAAAAGGTAAACCAGTATGGGATTAGGGATTGCAGGTTCCCATTTATGGATGTCTGTAATACATGTTCTATCACCTTACAAGTAATACTGAAGCTGATCAGTCTCTCATTACTGTGTTCATAGTAATCCTTTATTATAACTACTTTGTAAGCTTCTGGTACACATTCAGTAGAATGACTGTGGTTGAACTGTTTAAGAAGGAAGTCCAAAAGGAGGTGTTAAATAATGGCCAGAAAACAGCCCATGATGTTAACTAGTACCACAGAGCTGGTGCTTTTCATCCTGGAGTGTGCTTTAATTATTTGTTCAAATGTGATTGCTGGAAGGGGGTATGGACTGGACACTTTAAATGGGGAAATTAGCAGGCTACAGGGACAGAAGTTGGACCGACTATCTGCAATGTGGTGAGCTATACCCTCAAGATTTGAGTGGGTGATGCAATTACAGACAAGTGTGGTGCAAAGTGGTATATTATCTCTGAAATTGCCCATGGAATTAAAGAATGACTTGTGATTGTCCTTCGTTGACGCAGCAAATTTCAGTTGATAATTTGCTTTATATGATTTGTTTGTACTCCTCAGTTCTCCATTAACACTGAGGGAGATTTTAATACACAAAGATGCTCTTTTCTTTGACATTATGAGCTTTTTCTTTTACGTTTGAGTGCCTGCAGACAAGTTCTACAAGAGGGGTCTATTTTTGAAAAATGGCACTGTACCTGTAGCAAATAAGGATATGAGCCTCTACACAAGAGTTGAGATAGAAGTAAAAAACTCCGGGTATATGTGGCAGTACTGGCAATCGGGCCATCAAGGGGTGAGAGACAAATGAATCATCTCAAGTCATCAACAGGCAAAAGGAAACTGAACTTGGATAATTCTCTAAAGAAACTGCCCTGAAGTGGACTGTATGGTGAATACAGTACAATGATCTTATTTGAATAGTGACAAAGTACAGTTTTGTACCTACCATAAATGTAGATGTCCGATAGACATGCAACTGCAGTCATAACATGTGGTTTGTCCTGCCTCAGGCAGCCCTCGGTCGGCCGGATTCCAAAGTCTGGGTCCGACGTCGGCTGATGTTGCATTTCTCTCCGACGTCAGAGCGGCTGGAGTACATAAGCATCAGCTGACGCCATTTTCTTCAGTGTTTCTTGCCCCAGATGCCAGGTGCCCTCCAAGGAAGGCTGTAATCAAATTGGAAGACAAAAACAGGATTCCAAACAAATAAATGAGCAATAAAACAAATACACCATAACAGATATACCCAGCTAAGAATAACAGAGATAGGAGTGGACCCTAGGCATAGAGGGGTATGGAGGGAGGGAAAATCCGACTGCAGTTGCATGTCTATCGGACATCTACATTTATGGTAGGTACAAAACTGTACTATGTCCTTCAAGAATGCAACTGCAGTCATAACATGTGGGTAGAATACCATAGCTTAGCTGGGGGAGGAGGTATGCTCTAGGAAAGAGATGGTGTGGCAATCAAACCCTGCAGGACTGTCGAAGCAAAGCCTGCTCTGGATCTGGAATACACAGGCAGATTGTAGTGTTTGGAGAATGTATGCACGGAGCTCCATGTAGCAGCTTCTAGAATGTCCTTGGTAGGCACCCCTCTTAAGAATGCTGTAGAGGTGGCTGTAGCTCTGGTGGAATGTGGTCTGACATTGGCTGGAACAGTCTTTCCATGAAAGGAATAACAGAATCTGATGCAATGTCCAATCCATTTAGAAATAGTCTGTTTTGAAATTGCTTTTCCTTGGACTGCAGGGGCGTAAGCTACAAAAAGTTGTTCAGACTTCCTACTGGCCTTGGTTCTGTCCAGGTAGTATCGAAGTTGTCTGTGAATGTCCAAGGTATGCAAAAGTCTTTCCCCCTTATTCTCAGGATTAGGGAAGAAAGCAGGCAGATGAATGGCTTGATTTAAAGAAACCCTAGATACCACCTTTGGCATATGAAACCCTGTCTCTGTGGAAAATAATAAAGGGTGGTATTGCCATTAGGGCCTGTAGCTCCGAAACCCTTCTTGCTGAGGTAATTGCCAACAGGAAAGCTGTCTTCCATGAGAGAAATTGCAAGTCAACTGATGCTGCTGGCTCAAAAGGAGGTAGAGTTAGTTTTTCTAAGACAAAATTGAGGTCCCAGGCTGGCAATGGGGCCTTTCTTGGTGGCTTAATGTTCTTGATTCCCCTGAGGAATTGTCTTAGTAAGGGGTGAGAGAAAACAGGAGGATCAGTGTTGTATCTAGCTGAAATAGCAGATGCATGTATCTTTATGGAAGAATATGAGAGGCCGTTCTTTAACATATCTGCCAAATATTCCAAGATGAGTGGGATGTTCAACAATGATGCATCATGTCCCTTGCTGGTATTCCAATTGCTGAATCTTTTCCACTTTGCTAAGTAAACCTTTCTGGTGGATGGTCTTGAGCCTCTGTTAGTATCCGCTGAACTTCCTTGGAGAGAGATAAGCTGAAGTTATTTATGGGATCTCCCAGGCTGTTAGCTGCAGTGTCTGAAGATTTGGATGCAGTGTTTCGAAATTGTGTTGAGTCAAAAGTAGAGGCCACTGAGGGAGGGCCCGCCTCCTGGTGTGACATATGCTCCGTAGTAGTGGGTACCAGTGTTGTCTTGGCCAATCCGGAGCTATTATGATTCCCTTGGACTTCTCTGCTTTGATCTTTAGTAATACTGAGGTCATCAGTGGCAGAGGTGGGAATGCATAGATTGCTAGGGAGTTCCAGTTGAATGAGAGGGCATCTATTTTCCAAGCTTTTGGATGGTATGTCCTTGTGCAAAATTTTGGTAGAAGATGGTTGAGGTGACAGGCAAATAGGTCCACTTCTGGCTTGCCCCATGTCGAAGTGAGTTGTCTGAAGGCCTTCGGATGTAACCTCCACTCGTGTGGATCTGTGAAATTCCTGCTTAAGCTGTCCGCCAACACATTGTCTTTTCCTGGAACAAACTGGGATTGTAACTGGATGTTTAGGCTCAGTGATTTCTCCCAAAGCTGCATTGTCAGTCTGCAAAGGGGATAAGAGTGGGTGCCCCCCTGCTTGTTTATGTACCACATTACAGTGGTGTTGTCTGTCCGTATCATTAAATGGCCTTGCTGGAGTTGGTGTTGAAAAGCCTCGATGGCATGCATTACTGCCAGCATTTCCTTTTGGTTTATATGCAGATGTGTTTCCTTTGGAGACCATTGTCCTTGTATACACCTGCCTTCCATGTGCGCCCCCCATCCAAGGTCTGAGGCGTCTGTAGTCATGGTCTGTGTTATCTGTGGTTTCTTGAATGACATACCTGTGTTTTCCTGGCTCACTGAGGCCCACCATAGGAATTCCTTTTGTAGGCATGGAATGAGTGGTATGATTGTCTCCAAGTTGTTGCTGTGTTGAGACCAAATGCTTTTTAGGTACCACTGAAGCTTTCTCATATGTAATTTTGCTAATGGAACCAGTAGAATGCAGGATGCCATGTAACCCAGGGCCTGTAGGAATCTCCTTGCAGTCATCTGGGTGAGTTTTGCTAAACCTTTGAAGTAATGAGTTAACTTCTCTTGCTTGTCTTCTGTCAGGTAAGCCATCTGAGAGGCTGTGTCTAGTTTGGCTCCCAAGAAGATTTGCTGGGATGGCTGCAGTCTTGACTTTTGGAAGTTGACTGTGTATCCCAGAGCTTGAAGTAATCGTATGACATAATCCAGGTTTTTTGTCAACATCAATTTGTCGTCCGCTTGAATGAGGCAGTCGTCCAGGTACGGGTAAATTTGTATTCCCTGGAGCCTGCAATGAGCAATCACTGAAGCCAGGCATTTTGTAAATACTCTGGGCGCAGTAGATAAGCCAAATGGCAATGCTGAGAATTGATAATGCTCTGGCCCTGCAAGAAATCTGAGGTATCTTCTGCAGCTGTGTCTGATAGGGACATGTAGGTATGCCTCCTTGAGGTCCAGAGTACTCAGCCACGACTCCTTGTCCAGCATGGGAAGGAGTTGCTGTAGAGTCAGCATTTTGAACTTTGGTACTATGAGAAAGGTGTTTAATGAGGACAAGTCCAGTATTGGTCTCCATTGAGATTCTTTTCTTGGAACAAGGAACAGTCTTGAGTAAAACCCCTGGTCTTGTTCTTGTTGTGGACCTCTTTCTATTGCTTTCATTCGAGTCAGCAGAGTGATTTGCTTGATAGCCTCTGCCCTCTGATTTTGTGGTAGGTTTGGCATGCCTTGTTTTCTTGGTAAGGTATGAAAATGAAACTTGTACCCTCGGTCTATAATGTCCAAAATCCATTTGCCCTTTGTTAGTCTGTGCCAATTTTCTGCAAACAGAGATAATTTCTCGCCCAAGGGAGCTTCTAGTTGTTTCCTGGTAGGCGGTAGTGGAGGAAAGTCATTGAGTTTGTGGTTGTTGGGCAGGTGAAACCCCTGCATCACTTATTTGGTTTCCTGGCTGCCACTGTCGTCCCCTGTAAGGGCCTCTGCATTGGCCTCTTCCTCGGCCACATCTGTTCTTACCCCTTTGAAACTTTTCTGGATTAGGAAAGGACCAGTTTTTTGAAGGCCAATTCCTACTGAACCTGGGGGGTTGAACCTGGAGAAAATCTTTCACAGTCTGAACTGATTTTGCTTTTTCTTCGATGGTCTTTAACACATCCTTAGCATTTGCACCAAAAAGCTTGTTCTTTTCCAAAGGTGCATCCAGAAGGTTTGCTTTTACATGATCTGGTAGAGGTTGATCTTTTAACCAAGCATGTCTGCGAATCACTGCCCCTGTCATAGCTGCCCTACATGAAGCTTCCAGTGCATCATATCCACACTGCAGGAAGTGACTGCTTACTTGCTGAGTGTTATGTACAGCTTCCTGCAAAGTCTTCCTGTCTAAAGGATCAGGAGAAGCTAATGTTTTTCGTAAATCTTCTAAGAGATAATCCTGATATTGTAACATATGAAAAAGGCAATTTAAAGCTCTCATAGATAAGGTAGTGGATGTGTAAACCTTTTTGCCCCATCTCTCAAATGACCTCGCTTCCCTGTTGGAGGGCAAAGGATTTTTTGAGGTGGAGGCTGAAACTCCTTTAGGCCCCTGTGAAATAGTTTCCAAATCAACAGTAAGGGCCCTGAATAAATGGGAATGAGTTTCTGGGACCCTGTAATACCTGTCTGGCTTGGCTGGAGCAGGAGGAAGAGAATCAGGGGTAGCACTAGAGTCAGAATACAAATCATCGAGAACATCAAGTACAGGAGGAATAGCTAAGGGCCTGTGCTGAGGCTTCTTAAGGAAAGTCCTAAGGCATTTCCTAGAATCAGAATATTCCTGTCCTTGCCACTTGAAATGTTCCCTCATGGTGTGCAGAATTTCCCCAAAAGAAATATCCTCAGGAGGGGAGGCCGAAGGGATGGAATCCTCTGCATCAGAGTCCTCATAGGTCTGGAAGAGCTCTTCCTGGCTATCAGAGTGGACAGAGCCCTCAGAGTCTTCATCTGAAGGAGTAGGGTCAGAGGGTTCAACCCGGGGCCTTTTATCAGGAGGAGGCTGGGATACTCTCTCAGGATGGGCCTGTGAACCTCTAATCATGGAAATTAAATCAGCAGCCATGGACATAATTTGTGTCTCCGGAGTCGGCTGAGGTAAGGATTTAGAAGTAATATGCTTTGTTTTGCTGGCTGCCTTAGCCCTAGTGTAGGCCTTAATAGACATGGCCATAGGAGGCCTGGCAGCTCCACATGCAGGAGTGACCTTGTCTACAGCAATGGTCTCGGGCATTTCCTCGGTTTCGGTATCCGGAGGAAAATCTATAACTGGCGGAGTAATGTCTGTAATCGGAGTCGTCGGTAATGCGGTGTCTTCGGTTCGGAGCGGTGGAGAGACCGTCTCAGAAGGAACCGGAGCACTCGCGCTAGGTTTTGGCGTGGAGTCGGTGGTAGATGCGGGCCGAGGATGTCGGTCCCGGTCTTTTCGCTTTTTGGGAGTTTGCGATGTCGGAAAATCCGACGGCATGGTGTAAGCAAATTTATCACCGAAAAAATCCTCAGCGAACTCCGCCCGGCGCCTGAGAGTGCGCTTGTTGAAGCGAGCACAGGCTACACAGGCCAAGACGTCGTGGTCTGGGCCCAGGCAAGGGAGGCAGTAAGAGTGGAAATCCTTATGAGGTATTTGTTTACCAAAAAAAAGACAATTGTTAACATTTTCAGTAATTTCTGACATCGGCTGAGGCAAGAAAAGGTCCCCAACGGGGTACTTAGCTTTTTTGATGACTTCGGTATCGTAGAATACAGGAGCTGACCGACCGGCACTTGCGAACTGCTTCTGCTTCGGGCACCGCGCGGCAAGAAAGACTGAAGAAAATGGTGTCGGCTGATGCTTATGTACTCCAGCCTCTCTGACATCGGAGAGAAATGCGACATCAGCCGACGTCGGACCCAGACTTTGGAATCCGGCCGACCGAGGGCTGCCTGAGGCAGGACAACCCACATGTTATGACTGCAGTTGCATTCTTGAAGGACATCCTGATTGACCGCTGTTTATGATGCTGAGCACTAGGTCTACATTGTGAATACTGGTGCCTCTAGTTGGGGAAGGTTAGTTAATATAAAATCGAGGGTATATACATTGATAAAGAGTTGAACATATTTGTAAAAATGAAGAACTGTCAATTTTTGGGGGGGGGGGTAATTTAAGTTTCCTAGGATGATGATGCTTGCATTAGTGGAGAGGACGTTCAGTTTACTAAGAAATGTTTTATGACTTGCACGTTTTATGGACAAGGTTCTATAAGCTAGCCAAGATGTGATATGAACCCTTGTTTATAGATACTATGATATGGAGGAGTTAAAAGCCACTGTCTTGGTTGATTAGCCTAGAGGGGATTTTTTTCTAAATACAGGCAGATATGCCACCTCTACTTGCCAACCTTAATGAGTGGTAGGTTGTAAAAAATGGTAAGAAGTGAGTGCTTTGACTGAACTGTAACTAGGTTTTAGGATGAATAGCAGCCAGAATTTCTACATTCATAATCTTAAGACGGGGCATTCTCTTTATTAAGATTCAATGTTGAGCAGCACTGCAATGATATTTGCTGGACTGGGGTAGTCGAGTGAAGTGCAGGCCACATATGGCAGAACAGACAAAACCATCTTCCACCTAACTCCAAGATGACACAAACTCCCCTCCTCAGAATAAAATAACTAAACCAGTTATTAAAATCAATCTTCTTTTGTAGTAATGGTAGGATACTGGTCATGGCAACTGTAACTTAGAGAGACCGCTCCATTTTATCTGCAAATAGACCACTTGGGTATATCACAAGTTGTTGACACCCACAGGGACAATGACCACTTCAAATTTGTACTGGGGGTGTAGCAACTTAAGCACACTGCTTATACGGTGAATTTCCATATCTGTTACCTTGTCTTTGCTCAACCTTGTGAGTTGTACACCGATGCATTACAATGGAGTCACCAATAACAAGTATATCAAACCATGCTAAGTAGACTCCTCTTACAGCCTGCAAGGCCTGTCAACAAACCACTTAAGAGACACTCTCATCTGTAGCAGTGTTAGAAAAAAAAGTACAGTTGTGTAGACTTATCATACATGTAGATGTTCAAGTATATTCACGATTGCAGTCCTGACTTGTAGGATTTCCTGCTGTGAAACCCTTGGCTGGCCTGACTACCAGAGAAATTTCCTCCTCTTCTGAAGGCTGGGGGACACCCTATCTTACATCACTTCGCTTGGGTATATAGGGACCAGCCTATGTCATGAAATCATTTTTTTTCTTATCCCTTACAATGAGGAGCCCCAAGTGAACAGTAGGGAACTGAAGAAGAGAACTCCTACAAGAAGAAAGGCTACGAGGGGTATCCTTGACTAAAAAAGAAATTATAAATAGACTACCTAGTGAGCTAAGGCGGAAGGAGGGAGGGAAAGAAGACTGCAACAGTGAATACACTTGAACATCTACATTTATGGCAAATGTACACAACTGTACTATGTTCTTCGTGTTTCACTGTTGCAGCCCTGACTTGTGGGAAGATTCCCAAAGTCAAAAAGAAGGTGGAAGGAGATTAGGAAGAGTTGAGGATGCCCTGCAAGAAAACACTGGCTAATCCTGCTCTGGATCGAGAAAAAGGCCGCCAAGTGGTAATATTGGATGAAGGTATGCAGAGATGACCAGGTAAGCAGCTTCCAGGATGTCCTTAATAGGGACTCCTTTCATGAAGGCAGCAGAGGCGACAGTAGCCCTAGTGGAGAGTGACCTGAAAGTTTCAGGTGATTTCTTCCCATGATGGCTATTGTGATATAGGGAAATATTGCCAGCCCAACTATCTGTAATTTTGTAAATAAGTCTATGTCATTTGTAAATACTGATATGACATACAAAAATATGTATTGAACAAGGTTTGGACATTACGAATGTAACCACGGCATGCCCTGCTGACTTAGAACAGAAATGCGTATAAACTATATACCTGTGCAAATGTATGTTTTAACAGTAGAAGCTAGAATATAAAAGGGTTAACTTGTAATACTTAATAGTTGAGGGTCAAGTTACTTTATAGCTGGGCCATAAACAAGAGAAGTTCTCTCAGTTTCAGTGTAGCAAGCACAATGTCTAGAGCCTGAAGTTTTTGTATGGTCTAAAAAGAGAAGTAGTTACTAGGTATAAAATGTAAATGTGTTTTATTGTTTTAGGACTTACAGTTCCGAGCAAACATCTGAGAGAGATACATTTTACCACAGATGTTAAATTCAGTTAGTTTCCGTTTTAGCCTGGGGAACTGAAGTCAGGTGACAAAGTGATGTCATCCAAGCTAACTCAGCAGTAATACTTGATATTAATTTAAGAACTCTCTCAGACAGAGACTGGCCATTTTGTATTTTGTCTTGGAACTAGCAAGAACAGCTATTCATCATCATCACCTGCACTTTCTTTGCTCTGTAAGTTAAGATTTAGGGCAGAGTATCTCTTTTACATATAGACAGGAATATAGTAAAAATTAGTTTAGATGTTTTCTGTATTTATTTGAGACTGTCCTGCAATGTTGTTTTAAAATACTGCTTGTGATTATGAACTTTGAACTGTGTTTGTTTTCTGAGTATTGTCTTGTTTTTTTATTATTTATTATTAAATATGTTTAAACCTATCTTTGTGGCTGATATTTGTGAGACATATTTAAGGTCTTACAGTACTTGCATATGTATTTAGGTTCATAGGCAGGTACTAGGCTATCGACCCAAGGGCCTATGTAAGCCTAGCCAACAAGGTTCCCTGGCTTACGCCACCCAAGAAAGTTATTTTCCTGTGCCACTGTCGAGCAGAGACATAGAAGTGATCCCGGGGGTGTATTTCCTATTTCCCATCCACTCATTAAGATTTTTCGTGAAGAATGCTAATGAAGAATTTTGCTCGACATAGATGGGTAGCCTGTTCCAGATATGGAAAGTCTCTGGGACAGAAATCTATCCCTCCAGCATGTCCTGTTTATTGTGGTGACAAGTTTAGGTCCCTAGAGCGTGTAGCTCGGAGGGACTGCAATTTCTTTAGGTGTAGCATGTCCAACAGCTCTGGGTTTGACACAGCATTATACGTTAGGCATAGATCACCTCGGAGTAGGCGATATGCTACAGAGTACAGCTGGAGTTTTTTGAGGCAGTCAGTGTAAGGCATTTGTTTAAGGCCAGTAATCCTCTTTGTGAGGTACTTCTGTGGCCTTTCCAGCTGCTGCAGATGTCTTGTGAGGTACATTCCAAAAGAGATGTTGTACTCTATAATGGGTCTAATGAGTGTCGAGTAGAGGGGAACAATGACCTTTTTTCCTGGATGAGAACCCTTTTATGATGAGGTGTGCCACATAGAAGGACTTCCTGACTACTGTGTGATGTGACTATCAAAGGAGACACTACTGTCCACCTGGGTCCCAAGGTCTCCTATCAAGCATTCGGTGTCAAGTAGATTGCTGCCTATGTGGTAGTTCATGGGTACAGAGTTTTTACCAAAGGGGATGACACTGCACTTTTTGGCATTGAACTTAAGCCATGGCTCTGACACCAGGCATCTGTCTCAGCGAGGCCCTTCTGTAGGATGTCCACATCATTTGGGGACTCAACTATGGCTCCTAGTTTGCAGTCATCTGCGAACTTTGTTAGCCAGAGGCATTCTGTGTTGGCCTATACTTCAGAGTAGTAGATAAACAGGAGAGGTCCCAGGACGGAACCCTGTGGTACTCCACTTGTCACTGCTTTGAGGTCAGATTTGGAGTCTGTAACTTTTACAGTGTGGGTTCCGTCAGTGAGCCAGTTGGCAACCCATCTTGTAGCGTAGGAATTTATACCTAGTTTAGTGAGTTTAGCTATAATTCCAGAATGGGGGATGGTGTCGAAAGCCTTGGCGAGGACAAGATAGGTTGTGTGAACCACCTTACCCTCATCTATTGCTTTGGTGACTGCTTCAAAGTCGTCGATCAGGTTTAGGAGGCATGATCTGCCTTTCACAAACCCGAACTGGGTGGGATCCAGAGTTTGGAAGTTACCAATGTCTTTGTTTATGAGTTCCATGATGATACGTTCCATGGCCTTGCAGACCAGGCTCGTCAGGCTAATAGGTCAATAGTTCCCGGGATCAGTGGTGGCTCCCCCATTGTGGAGTGGGATAACTGTTGCTGTGTGCCATTCAGTGGGCACAAAGCCTGATGCGAGGCTATTACTGAACAGAACATGGTGCTTAAGTGGGGAGCCAGTTCGTTCTGAAGTTCGTGTAGTGGGAAGTTTCCAAGACTTGCACAGCTAGGCAGCACAGAGGGTAAAAGTGTGTGCCCCCTTGCCTGTTTATGGGCCCTATAACTGTGGTGTTGCCTGTTTTAACCAACAGGAACCAGGCTTCCCATTTTTCCTTGAAAGCCATCAGGCCTTTTTGTACTGCCATAAGCTCTTTCCAGTTTATGTACCTGTCCCTGAATTTAGCCTCCCACTTTCCTTGGGATTGAAAGTGTTGAAGGTGAGTGCCCCAGGCTGTCTCTGAGGCATCTGTGGTGAGAGTTTGACCCTGGAGAGTGAATCTGAATGGAAGGCCTTGATTTTGGGCACAAGCCTGTATCCACCATGGAAAATCTTCTTTGAGAGAAGAGATCAACTGTAAATTGGTCTCTAAGGACAGAGTGTGCTGGCACCATACATTTTTGGAAGTACCAATGGAGTTTCCTTATGTGCAGCCTGGCCAGGGGAAAAGTACAGTTTTGTACCTACCATAAATGTAGATGTCCGATAGGTATGCATCTGCAGTCATAACATATGGGTTGTCCTGCCTCAGGCAGCCCTCGGTCGGCCCGATTCCAAAGTCTGAGTCTGGCCTCGGCTGATGTCGCACTTCACCCGACGTCATAGCTCCTGGGGTATAAAGGCATCAGCCGACGCCATTTTCCTCAGTGTTTCTTGCCCCAGATGCCAGGTGCACTCTAAGAAGGCTAAATTTGGATAATTTCTGTAAATTCCAAACAGTAGCAAACAAAATATATATATATATACATATATACATACAAACAAATACACCATAATAGATTCCCCCAGCTAGCTGAAAGAGGGGTAAGCACCCTAGGAATACCACAGAGGGGAAGGAGGGTGGGTAATCCTGACTGCAGATGCATACCTATCGGACATCTACATTTATGGTAGGTACAAAACTGTACTATGTCCTTCAAGGATGCATCTGCAGTCATAACATATGGGTAGAATACCATAGCCAAACTGGGGGAGGAGGCACTAAGATAAAGATGGTGTAGTTAAGATCCCTTGTAAAACTGCAGTTGCAAAGCCTGCTCGGGATCTGGAGTATAAAGGAAGATTGTAATGCTTGGCAAATGTATGCACGGAGCTCCAAGTAGCAGCTTCTAAAATGTCTTTGGTAGCCACTCCTCGTAGAAAAGCTGTAGTGGTGGCTGTAGCCCTTGTGGAGTGAGGCCTGATATTTTCAGGAGTTGTCTTTCCATGAAAAGAGTAACAGAATCGAATGCAATTTCCTATCCATTTTGAAATTGTCTGTTTGATAATTGCTTTTCCTTGCACTCCTGTTGCATATGCTACCAGAAGCTGGTCAGTTTTTCTGCTGGTCTTAGTTCTGTCCAGGTAGTAGCGCAGTTGTCTATGCACATCTAAGGTGTGTAGTAGCTTTTCCCCCCTGTTCTGTGGGTTAGGGAAGAACGTAGGTAAATGAATAGCTTGGTTCAAGGATACCCTGGATACCACCTTTGGCATGAAAGTAGGATTGGTTCTCAGAGACACTCTATCCTGGTGAAAGATAAGGAAAGGCTGTACTGCCATTAATGCCTGTAACTCTGATACCCTTCTTGCTGAAGTGATTGCTAGAAGGAAGGCAGTTTTCCAAGATAAGAACTGTAAGTCCGCTGATGCAGCTGGTTCAAAAGGGGGCAGTGTTAATTTTTCCAACACAAAATTAAGATCCAATGCAGGCATTTTTGATCCCTCTTAGAAATTGTCTGAGGAGAGATTGAGAGAAGATAGGAGGATCCATGTTGTACTCTGCTGAAATTGCTGAAGCATGAATCTTAATGGAAGAACAGGACAGGCCATTGTGGAACAGTTCTGCTAAGTATTCTAGGATGTGTGCTAGGTTTGCAAGCGTGACATCTGTTCCCTTTGATGCACTCCAAATGAGGAATCTCTTCCATTTGGCTGAGTATGTTTTCCTTGTGGAGGGTCTGCGAGCCTCCAGGATAATGTCCTTGACTCTGAGATAAAGCAGGCTGGTTTTGTTTTATGCAATTTTCCAGGCAGTTAGCTGCAGAGTTTTCAAGTTTGGATGCAGGGTCTTGTAGTTGTTCTGTGTTAGAAGTAAAGGCCATAGAGGTAGAGGCAATGGGTTCGTCCGAGGCATGCTTCTCAGTAGCGGATACCAATGTTGCCTTGGCCAGTCTGGAGCTATCAGAATTACCTTTGGCTGTTCCTCCCTGATCTTCAGTTGAACTTTGTACATCAATGGGAGAGGTGGGAAGGCATAAACTGTCAAGGCCTTCCAGCTGAGAGAAAGGGAGTCCACCCTCCAGGCTTGTGGGTGGTATTCTCTTGAGCAGAATTTCTTCAGTTGGTGGTTGAGTGGGGAGGCGAACAGGTCTATTTCTGGCATTCCCCATTTCTTTGTTATGGTTTTGAAGATATCTGGGTGCAGCATCCATTCGTGAGCATCCGTGGTAGTTCTGCTTAATTTGTCTGCTAGTGAATTCTCTTTTCTTGGTATGAATCTGGCCTGCAGTTGAATGTTGAGATTCAGGCCTAGGTTCCACAACTCCATTGCCATCCAGCATAAAGGGTAGGAGTGCGTGCCTCCCTGTTTGTTGATGTACCACATGACTGTGGTATTGTCCGTCCTTGCTGAAGGAATGATTTGAATGCCTCTATTGCATGCTTCACTGCCAGCATCTCCTTTAGATTTATGTGTAGATTCAGCTGGTCTTGGGACCATAGGCCTTGGATACACTTGTCTTCCATGTGTGCGCCCCAGCCTAGGTCTGAGGCGTCCGTGGTGATGGTCTGCCTTGGTTGCGGTTTGTGGAAAGGCAACCCTCTGTTGGTCTTGCAGGCCTGAGCCCACCACAGGAATTCCTTTTTCAGGCATGGAATGATTGGTATCATGGTTTCTAGATTGTGTCTGTGTTGAGACCATACATTTCTTAGGTACCATTGTAATTTCCTCATATGCAGTCTGGCATGTGGTATCAAGATTATGCAGGATGCCATGTAACCCAGGGCCTGCAGGACTTTCCTTGCAGTAAGCTGAGTTTGTCTTGTCAATGCCGTGAAGTAGACTGGAAGTTGTTTTTGTTTTTCTTCTGTGAGAAACGCCATCTGAGTTATTGTGTCCAGTTCTGCACCCAAAAATGTTATCCTTTGAGATGGCACTAGTCTTGACTTCTGTATGCTGACCGTGTATCCCAAAGCTTGTAGCAGTTGTATGACATAGGCCAAATCCTTTATTATTTTTGTCTTGTTGTCCGCTTGTATTAGACAGTCGTCCAGGTATGGGTAGATTTGAATTCCCTGAAGCCTGCAATGTGCAATTACTGATGCCAGGCATTTAGTGAATACTCTGGGCGCAGTAGATAAGCCAAAGGGCAATGCTGAGAATTGATAATGCTCTGATCCTGCAAGAAATCTGAGGTGTCTTCTGCAATCTGGTCGTATAGGGACGTGCAGGTATGCCTCCTTCAGATCTAGAGTCACCAGCCAAGACTCCTTGCCCAACATGGGAAGAAGTTGCTGTAGGGTCAGCATCTTGAATTTTGGTACAATGAGATATGTGTTCAGTGCGGACAAGTCGAGAATAGGCCTCCATTGAGTTTCTTTTCTTGGTACAAGGAATAGTCTGGAGTAAAATCCTTGGCCTTGTTCCATAGATGGTACCTTTTCTATTGCTCTCATCCTTAGTAAGTTGATGACCTGTTTTACAGCCTCTGACTTCTGGCTTGGTGGAAGGTTTGGCATTCCTCTCTTTTTTGGTAGAGTGTGGAAGTGAAACCTGTAGCCTTTGTCTATTGTTTGCAAAGTCCATTTGTCTCCTGTAATGCAATGCCAGTTTTTTGAAAATAAAGCTAACTTTCCGCCCAAGGGTGCTTCCAATTGTTCCCTGGTAGGCGGAATCAGAGCCAAGTCATTGTGTCTGTCCTGTGGAAGTGGTTGCAGTCGCAGCTGTGGAGGCACTCCTCTGGTTGTCAGGTTGCCACTGACGGCCCCTGTAGACACCCCTTGATTGACCTCTGCCTCTTGGGCGTCTATTTCTGCCTCTCTGTGCTCTGGTGGTGTCTGGAAAGGACCAATTCTTTGAAGGCCAATTTCTGCTGAACCTCGGAGGTTGGACCTGCAGAAAACCCTTGACTGTTTGCACAGATTTTGCCTTTTCTTCCACTTTCTTTAGTACCTCCTGTGCAGGGGAGCTAAATAAACTTTGTTTCTCCATAGGGGCATCTAGGAGTTTAGATTTTACATGGTCTGGCAAGGATTGCTCTTTTAGCCAGGCATGCCTTCGAATCACTGCTCCAGTCATAGCTGATCTAAATGAAGCCTCCAGTGCATCATAGCCACATTTTAAAAAAATGATTACTGACCTGCTGAGAATTGTGTACCAACTCCTGAAGGGACTTACGGTCTAAAGGTTCAGGAGAGGAAAGCTTTTTATTTAGCTGATCTAACAAACATTCCTGGTACTGTATCATGTGAAATTGACAGTTTAAAGCCCTGGCAGAAAGAGTAGCAGATGTATAAACTTTTTTACCCCATCTCTCTAATGCTCTTGATTCTCTTTCAGAGGGTAGGGGGTTTTTGGCAGAGGCAGCTGCAACACCCTTGGAGCCCTGAGAAATGGTTTCTGGGTCTGCAGCGTGGGCCTTGTACAAGTGGAAATGAGAATCCGGGACCCTGTAATATCTGTCAGGTTTGGCAGGGGCCGGGGGAAGAGAATCAGGGGCTGAACAGGCATCATTGTATGCATCATCAACAACTGATAGTACAGGTGGTATGGCTACAGGCCTATGCTGTGGTTAAGTGTAAAAAAGTCCTTAGCCTTTTCCTAGAATCAGAAAAATCCTGACCCTGCCATTGGAAATGTTCCTTCATTGAATGTAGAGTTTCCCCAAATGAAAATTCTTCTGGGGGGAGGCAGAAGGAATGGAGTCTTCTGCATCCGAATCCTCATAAGGTGAGTATGGGCCTTCCTGATGGTCTGATACATCTGATCCATCCGAAGAATAGTCAGAGGAAAGAGGTTCAGAGGGTTCAGTCCTAGGCCTTTTTTCAGGACGGGGTTGTGAGGCCCTGTCTGGGTGAGGTTGGGATCCCCTGATCAAAGAAATAAGGTCCTCAGCGAGGCTGAGAATTTGAGAACTTGAGGAAGGTCTGTGAGGTGGAGCTTTTGAAGGTAAGGCCTTGGAAAGTTTAGCTGCTTTAGCCCTGGAGAAGGCCTTAATAGACATAGAAGCAGGGGGTCTAGCTGCCCCACGTGCAGGAGTAGAAATGTCCAACGGAATGGTGTCGGACAATTCTAGTGTGCCTGCTTCTTCGGTAGGAATTTCTGTAGCCGACTCTGCCTGGGCCTCTGAGGCCTCGGTCGTCGGAGGCATGCTTGCAGCCGGAGGAAGAACCGAGGACTCAGTTTCAGCCGAAACCGAGACACTCGCGGTAGGCCTAACCGTGGTTTCAGCCGAAATCGCGGGCCGCGAGTGTCTGTCCTTTTCCTTGCGTTTTTTAGCTGAATGAGTAGTCGGAGTCTCCGACGGCATTTTATATGCAAAAGCGGGACCAAAAAACTCTTCTGCAAACTCCGATCGACGTCTAAGTGTCCGTCGGTTGACGGAGGCACAGGCTAAACAAGCTGATACGTCGTGGTCTGGGCTTAAGCAAGGAAGGCAATAAGAGTGGAAATCCTTATGAGGTATTTGTTTCCCACAAGTTAAACAATTATTTACTTTTTCTGACATCGGCTGAGGCAAGAGAGAGTCCCCAACAGGGTACTTAGCATTTTAGAAGTCTTCGGTAGCTGAAATCTCTGGATCTGACCGACCGGCGCTTGCGAACAGCTTCTGCTTTGGGCACCGCGCGGCAAGAAAGACTGAGGAAAATGGCGTTGGCTGATGCCTTTATACCCCAGGAGCTATGACGTCGGGTGAAGTGCGACATCAGCCGAGGCCAGACCCAGACTTTGGAATCGGGCCGACCGAGGGCTGCCTGAGGCAGGACAACCCATATGTTATGACTGCAGATGCATCCTTGAAGGACATCCATGAGGATGCAAGACGTCATGTATCCCACTGCTTGCAGAAACTCTATGGCTGAGATGGATGGTTTCTGCTGGATTCTTTGAAAGTAGTGGATCAGAAGGGAGAACTTGTCTTGGAGAAGGAACTCTTTTTGAAGTGAAGAGTCCAGGAGTGCCCCCAGGAAGAATATCCTGTTGGTTGGAACAGTGCTGGATTTCTACAGATTTATCGTGAAGCCCAGGGAAGACACGAGGTCTTAGGTAAACTTCAGATCCTTGTGATTCTTTGACAGATTTGTGCCTTGTACCAGGCAATCATCCAGACAGGGGCAGGGTACTTTACTGTGTGTGCTTGTCATCCACCCAGCTAAGCTAATTCTATAATTCCTAACCCCAATCAGAACTCTCTCCATATAGCCCACCTAAATATTTGCAGCCTAAACAATAAAACAACACAAATGCATGCCCTTCTTGACCTAAATTCCTTTGATATCCTTTGTCTAACTGAAACCTGGCTAAAAGCAGATACCAAGGATAATGACATACTACCTCCAAGATATATCATCATTAGACTTGACCGACGCACCAAAAAGGGCGGAGGTGTAGCTATACTTTACAAAACTGAACTACTGGTTAACTTACTAGATACAAAACCACCCTTACAAAACAATAGTGAAATCTTAATCACCAAACTACAAATTAATACTTATAAATCCATTTATATAACTTGTTGTTATATACTCCCAGGTAACAATATTAATACCCTTGAAAACTTACTGTACTGGCTCTCAAACTCCTTCCCTCTGGAAACTATACTTCTAGGTGACTTTAATATCTATTGGAATTCTTGCATCTCCCAAAAACCCACCTCTCACATAAACCTCTATGGCTTTATCCAAACCATTACTGTCCCCACTCGAATAAACAAAACCAGCTCCAAACAAAGTACCCTAGACTGGATTTTAGTTAATAGCAACCCTATGATTTATACTACAGGCACACTACCTGATAATATCAGTGACCATTTAACCACTTTTATCACCAGACAAAACAGCCCTATCTCCAATAATACTCAAGTTAGAACTACCAGGAACAAAAGCAATTTCAACCAAACTAACTTCCAATTAGAATTCAAAACTTGTAATTGGTCTCCCCTAAAATACTTACCTCTTGACGAAGCAGTCTCATACTTTAACAAATTCCTTCAAATCCCCAACCTTCATACCCCTACTAGATTAATTAAAACCAAAGCAAAGCCTGCTCCTTGGCTAACGAGAGAAACCAAACAAAAAATGTTATATAGAAATAGAACCTGGGCCAAATGGCGTAGTACTAAAAACCCATCAGACCACCAAACCTTTAAACAACTGAAGAATGCAACACAGAAACGTATACTTCATGATAAAAAAATTATTATTGGAATTTCCAACATACCAAACACCAAAACCCCCGAAATTCTGGTCAAATGTCAATAAGCTACTACATCCAAGTAACTCTAAATCACCCACTGCTTCTAACCTCACTCAGAACACGCCTAACCAAATTGCTGATACTTTCAACAAATTTTTCTCGGACACTGTCACCTCTCTTGCTTCAACTTTATCTCCACAGTCCACGCAAGCACCTTATTCCCTCAACAAAAATCCCCCCTTTCAAACTGCAACCAGTTTCAACAGATCTTATCTTTACTCTTCTTACAAAACTCAAACCATGTACCCCCTTCAGCTGACCTTCTCCCAGCTGAATACCTACAAATTGCAGCCAAAGTAATTGCCCTTCCTGTCTCCATATTAACTGATCGAACCATAACTGAAGGCTTTATTCCAACCCTCTGGAAAGTTTCTCATATCATTCCTCTACATAAGGGCGGTAACTCTTTTGAGCTCTCCAACTTCCATCCCATAGCCTTACTTTCTCCATTAGCTAAAATCTTGGAAAGATGCATACATCGTCAACTACGTGACCATCTTCTCCAAAACAATCTTCTAGCAGACTGCCAACACGGTTTCAGACCCTATCACATCACTACTACAGCACTCTTGTCATTCACAGACCATATTAATAAAAATCAGAACAACCACCTGCTGTCCTCAGCGCTATTCTTAGACCTAAGGCCTTTAATATGGTCAACCATTCCCTCTTACTAAACATCCTCAAATCATTTGCCTTGGACACTCAAGCTATCCAGTGGTTTAATTCCTACTTAGAAAAGTACAGTTTTGTACCTACCATAAATGTAGATGTTCGAGGATCCACATTGCTGCAGTCCTAACTATTGGGTAGTCCGCTGTCCAGTCGGCCCGAATACCAAAGTATATGGCTGACGTCGGTCAGGGCGCATTAGACTGACGTCAGTACGTCAGGGTACTAATGCGCATGACCGACGTCATATCCTCAGTCTTTTCTTGCCCCAGATGTCAGAAGACCCTGAAAAGATAAGGCCAAAACCAAAAACTCCAAACATACCTGCACCAAAAATATGTACAATATATACAAAATTACCAGAATATAACCTCACCTACACAACCACTCCTAAACACAGAGGGGAAGGAGGGAGGGTAAATTGGACTGCAGCAATGTGGATCCTCGAACATTTACATTTATGGTAGGTACAAAACTGTACTATGTTCTTCATTCCACATTTCTGCAGTCCTAACTATTGGGTAGAATCCCAAAGCAGAGGTAAGGGAGGCTGGCAAATCATAAGGAAGCAGGAACTGACAACATGCCTTGCAAAATAGCTGTGGCAAAACCAGCCCTAGCCTTAGAGTAGAGAGGAAGGTGATAATGCTTAGAGAAAGTATGCACTGAACTCCAAGTAGCTGCCTCCAAAATATCCTTAGTTGCCACCCCTTAGAAATGCTGTTGAAGTGGCAGTAGCCCTAGTGGAATGAGGCCTAATCCCAGCTGGAATCTCCTTGCCATGATGGGAATAACAAAATGCAATGCAAAACCCAATCCACCTAGAAATAGTTTGTTTTGACACAGGCTTGCCCTGCGAACCCAAAGCAAAAGAAACAAACAACTGCTGAGACTGCCTAAAATCCTTAGTCCTGCTCAAATAATAACGCAATTGCCTGTGTACATCTAAAGTGTGCAAAATCTTTTCCCCTTTATTTTGGGGATCTGCATAAAAAGTAGGCAAATGAATAGTTTGGTTTAAAGCCACACTAGAAACCACCTTAGGCATAAAGGAAGGATTAGTACGTAAAGATACCCTATCCTTATGAAAAATCAAAAAGGCTCTACCGCCATAAGGGCCTGCAACTCAGAAACCCTTCTTGCAGAAGTAATGGCCAACAAAAAGCAGTCTTCCATGACAAGTATTTCAATTCAGCAGTAGCCGAGGCTCAAAAGGTTGTAGAGTAAGTTTCTCCAACACAAAATTGAGATCCCAAGCAGGAGTAGGAGCTCTCGTGGGGTCTTATATTCTTTGCCCCTCTAAGAAATTGCTTGAACAAAGGATGCGAAAACAATGGTGGGTCACAATCATAGTGAGCTGAAATTGCTGCAGCATGAATCTTAATGGAAGAGAAAGACAAACCTTTTCCAATAACTCAGTAAGATATTGAAGAGCCACACTCAAATTAGGCTCAGAAATCTCCAAATTGTTTGCTGCACTCCAAAATAAAAATCTCTTCCATTTTTCTGCGTACACTTTCCTTGTACTAGGTCTTCTGGCTTCCATAATCACATTTAAAACTTGTTGAGGAAGTTGAGACCTGCTGTCTTTCAAAACAGAATATGCCAGGCTGTTAGATGAAGAGAGTGAAGCTTGACATTGAGCAGGTGACCGTCCCTCTGAGACAACAGGTGTGGAATCAAGGGTAAAGGCCATGGAGGCTTCCTTACCAGACTCCTCAGTAATGGGTACCAGTGCTGCCGAGGCCAATCTGGAGCTATTAAAATCATCCTTGGCTTGTCTTGTCTGACCTTTAGAAGCACCTTTGGAAGAAGAGGCAGAGGTGGAAAAGCATACACATGAAGATTTTTCCAACTGAAAGAAAGAGCATCCACTTTCCAAGCTGTGTGATGAAACCTCTTTGTGCAAAACTTTGGCAGCTGGTGGTTTAGTGGAGAAGCGAACAGATCTATGTCTGGAGTTCCCCATGACACTGTCAATTTTGAAATACATGAAGATCCAGTTTCCACTCGTGGGGATCCATGATTTGTCTGCTTAACACATCTGCTAAGGAGTTCTGTGCTCCCGGCAGAAACCTTGCCTGAAGAGTTAGTTGCAAGCTGAGCGCAGTCTCCCATAAAATCATTGCTTGCCTGCACAATGGGTAAGAATGTGTTCCCCTTGTTTGTTGATGTACCACATGACAGTCGTGTTGTCTGTTAGAATCAACACCTGCCCTGGAAGAAGTAACTCCTTGAAAGCCATTAATGCAAACTGGACTGCTAACATCTCTTTCATGTTGATATGTAGATGCTGTAGTCTGGCAGGCCACTTGTCTTGTATCCACTTCCCATTTAGATGAGCTCCCCAAGCAATGTCTGAGGCATCTGTCGTTAGAATCTGACTCGCCTCTGGCCGGGTCACAGAGAGTCCCTTGTTTAGGTGACATTCCTGAGCCCACCACAAAAATTCCTTTTGAATGCAAGGTATTATTTGAATGACAGTGGCCAAATCCTGGCAGTGCTGTGTCCATACATTTTTGAGATACCATTGCAGCTTCCTCATATGCAGTTTGGCATTGGGAAGCACCAGAATACAAGATGCCATGAACCCTAAGGCTTGAAGGACTGCCCTTGCAGTCAGCCCGGACTGAAGAGATAGTTGATGGAAGTAACTGGAAAGATTCTTTTGTTTGTCCGGGGTTAAAGAGGCCATCTGGGCTGCTGTATTCAGTCTCACACCCAGAAAGCACATGTCTTGAGAGGGTACTAGACTGGACTTTATTTCGTTCACAGAATACCCTAGGCATCTTAGCACTGCTATGACATAATCCAAATGCTGTAGAAGGTCTTCCTTTTCTTGAGCTAGAATCAGGCAGTCGTCCAAGTAAGGATAGATTTGAATTCCTTTTAGCCTGAAGTAAGCTATCACTGGAGCCAGAACCTTTGTGAATACTCTGGGCAGTGGATAAGCCAAAGGGCAATGCAGAGAACTGATAATGAGAATTTCCAGCTCGAAAACGCAGATACTTCCTGCAACTTAGTCTTATAGGCACATGAAGGTAAGCTTCCTTGAGATCTAAAGTTACCATCCAGTGATCTTTGCCCAGCAGAGGTAAAAGCTGTTGTAACGTCAACATTTTGAACTTGGGAATGTCCAGATAAGTGTTGAGGATAGATAAATCCAAAATTGGTCTCCACGTGTTCCCCTTTTCGGTACTAGGAACAGGCGAGAATAAAATCCTAGGCCCCTTTCTGGCACAGGAACTGGCTGAATGGCCCCTATTTGGAGCAACAGAGATATTTGCTTGTGAGCCTCTTTTCTTCGTAGAGGAGGAATGTCTGGCATGCCTTTGAAAGGAGGCAAGGTATGGAAATAAAACCTGTAACCGTGGTGAATGATATCCAGAACCCATCTGTCTTGGGTAATTAAATCCCAATTTTCTTTGAAAAGAGACAGCCTTCCTCCCAAAGGTGCTGCCAGGCGAGAATGTACTGGCAGCTGAAAAGGCAGGTCATTGGGTCTGCTTACGAAAGGACTGACCCCTGCCCTCACCAGAAGTCTGAGCAGGGGAACTCCTGTCCTAGGCCTAAAAGAACCTTGAGCTCTGCCCCTACCACGTCTAGACCTACCCCTAGACTGGGAATCATAAGCAGGATAAGTCCATCCCTTAGTAGGCCAATTTCTACTAAACTTCGGAGGCTGCACCTGCAAAAATCCTTAACAGTTTGCATAGACTTAGCCTTGTCCTCCATTTTCTTTAAAACTGCTTCCACAGGCGAACCAAACAACACATCAGACTGCAAAGGAGCATCCAAAATCCTTGTTTTAACATGCTCAGCTAAATTCTGATCTCTCAACCAGGCATGCCTACGAAGAACAGAACCAGTGGCAGCCACCCTCGAGGAGGCCTGCACAGCATCAAAACCACACTGCAAGGAATGTTTACCTACCTGTTCAGACACATGAACTAAATCCTGCAACTCTTTACACTCAATTCCTTCTGCCAGAGCATCCACCTTAGATTTCAATTGTGAAAGGAGGTAATTCTGATATTTTAACATGTGAAACTGACAATTCAACGCCCTCATGGCTAAAGTGGAAGAAGTATACACTTTCTTTCCCCATCTATCCAAAGCCCTTGCCTCTTTATCAGGAGGAACAGGATTTTTAACAACAGAGGCCTTCACTCCTTTAGGCCCCTGAGAGACAGTTTCCGGGTCTGCCCTAGGACTCTTAAAAAGATACTTATGAGCTTCAGGCACCCTATAGTACCTATCCGGTTTAACTGGGGCAGGAGGCAAAGAATCAGGATTCAGGGAAGCCTCTGCAAAACATCTTCCACCACATTCAGAACAGGAGGTATAGCTAAAGGCCTATGCTGGGGTAAAACAAGAATTCCCTAAGCCTCTTCCTGGAATCAGAGAAATCTTGACCTTCCCATTTAAAATGCTCCCTCATGGAATGCAGAGTCTCTGAAAATGAAAAATCCTCAGGAGGAGAAGCTGAAGGAGTAGAATCATCCACATCAGAATCAGAATAAGGAGGATACTCCTGCAAGTCTTCAGCCGAAGACTCAGAAGCCTCGAACATTGCTCAAAACTCTCAAACTCAGGTTCCACCCTAGGCCTCTTATCAGGAGGGGCATAGAACCTCTAATCATAGTAATCAAATCCTCTGCCATTTTAAGCATATGTTTCTTAGGCAAAGACCCTGAAGCACTAGGAGAAACCCCACTGAAGCTAAACTTGGCCTGCCTCTCAAAGAAGCCTTGGAAACAGAAGGGAGGCTCTAACCACCTTAGGAAGAGAGGGAAGAACAGCCACCTGAGAAGCCCCTCAGCCTGGCCTACTTCCTGAGAGGATACATCCTGTAACAGTAAAGTCTCTCCCTGAGACTCCAAAGAAACACCTGGCAGAACCTCCGGCTCCACTGAGCCTTCTAAAGAACCGGCGTCAGGGACTGTCGGTTCTTCCACTCTAGGCTTTGCTGCTTTGTCCTTGCGCTTTTTGGCGGGCGCCGGAGCCTCCGGCGTCATTTTATAATTACATCGCTTCCCAAAACCTAACCTGGCACAGTCTAACCTTCTCTTAATAGTGCGTTTGTTAAATCTAGCACAAGAGCGGCATCCAACAACGTCGTGCTCAGGCCCTAAACAAGGTATACACAAAGTATGGTAATCCCTATGAGGTATCTGTTTCCCACAAGAAATAGTTATTCACTTTTTCTGACATCCGGTTAAATACTGAGGCAAGAAAAAACCAAAATATTCCCCAACGGGGTACTTAGCCAACTTTGATTCGGTCTGAAACTCTGACTTCAGAAACTTTCAGAACGCCAACATGCACTCGCAAAATTGCTTCTGCATCGGACCATGCGGCAAAAAAGACTGAGGATATGACGTCGGTCATGCGCATTAGTACCCTGACGTACTGACGTCAGTCTAATGCGCCCTGACCGACGTCAGCCATATACTTTGGTATTCGGGCCGACTGGACAGCGGACTACCCAATAGTTAGGACTGCAGCAATGTGGAATGAAGAACATCTAGACAACAAGCAGTTCTTTGGGATCATCACATTTCATCTTTTCTTCCCATCACAATAGGAGTGCCACAAGGCTCAATACTAGGACCTCTCCTCTTTTCTGTTTTTATTAACAATCTAAATATGTCCCTTCCTCAATCCATATGTATACAATATGCCGATGACTCAACACTGATATGTTCAGCATCCTCCCGAATTAAGCTTCAGACCACTACACAAGTCTTCACAGCAGCGGAAAACTGGTTCTTTCAGCATTGCCTCTTACTGAATCCCAAAAAGACTAAATTATTACTTTTTACACCATCACAGAAATCTTTGACCTTTACCTTTGATATAATTTCTAACAATGGCACAAAAATATCCCCTGACTCTACCACCAAACTTTTAGGTGTCACAATAGACCATAATCTCAACTTCAATGCCCATATTAACTTAACCATCAAGTCAGTAAATAGAAAACTTGGATCTCTCTACAGACTCTAACCCTTCCTTACTACCTCAGCCAGAAGGACTATAGCACAAATGCACCTACTCTCTACCCTTCTTTATGCCTCACCTATTTTTACAAACTTATCAAAATCTAATTTCAATAAACTAGCAATATCATATAATAATATTACAAGATTTGCCACAGGAGCCTCTTTTCGAACCCATCATTGCTCAAATCTTAAACAACTAGGCTGGCTAGAATTACAAAATCAAATACGACTACAGCAACTTACCATCACCCACAAAATCTTCTGTCAACCTTCTAATACCACAATACTTAGTACCCTTATTTCTCCTTATAAAAATCTATCTTCCTTGCGCTCCGCCACAAAGCTACTAGCGGCACCCTATAAATCCAACAACAAAGCTGGGGACTGTTTGTTCTCCAACTGTATTGGACCTATGTGGAACAAGCTTCCAAGTGAACTCACTGCTATTTCTTCTTTACCCACTTTCAAGAAGCACCTAAAAACTTTGCTTAACTCTCAATGGCTCTGTCCTTGTACAAACCCTGACTAAAGTTATTCCCTCTACCTTTTTCTCACCCCCTCAAACCTTTTCTAGGTTCTTTTAGTATTTTTGTTTGTACCTTCAAAAGGCAGCTAAAAACTGTGCTTAATTCCCAACATCTCTGTCCTGTACAAACCCTGACTAAACTTTCTATTCCCTCAACCTCTTTTCACCTTTAAAAAAAAAAAAAAAAAAAAATTTCTTGCATTTTTATTTCAAGTATTGCAAAGTATTTTTCTTGGTAATGCTTATGAACCAGTTTTTTTGTAACACCTTCCTTTTGTATAATATTTCTGATTTGAATGTATAACAACTCTTGATTATGTAAACCCATCTTTTTGTGGAGCTTTTCTCCCCCGGCCTCTACTGAAAATGGACATGTATCCAGCTAGACTAGCCCGGTCAACAAATGTAAAATAAATAAAAAATAAAAATGTGGACCCCTCTGGTCCTGCAGAAAGCAACTGCAGGGGCTAAGCACTTGGTGAAATCCCCGGAGCAGTAGACAAGCCAAAGAGCAATGCTGAAAATTCACAGTGACTAAAACCTTCAATGAAGCGAAGAAAGCTTCTGTGTAATTCTTGAATTGGGATATGCAGTTTGGCCTCCTTTAAATCCACAGAAACCATAAAGTCCCATGGGGTTATCATGGGTAAGAGTTTCTGAAGTGTCAACATTCTGAATTTTGCTACCTGGAGAAAATGATTCCGGCTGGACAGATCTAAGATAGGCCGCCAACAGCCTTCTTTTCTTGGAACCAGGAATAACACCCTTTGCCTTTTTGATGTTCTGGAACTGGTTCCACTGATCCCCAAGGACAGAAATTCTGGGATTTGAGAAACAGCCTCTTCTTTTTTGAATCTGAGGAATATCTGAACAGCCTGAGTGTTTTAAAGCTCTTTGAAAGTGAGTTTGTAACTATTTGAAATAATGTCTAGAATCACTTGTCTGAAGTGATGAGAGTCCAGTTTTGTTTGAACAGAGACAACTTTCCTCCTAGTCTTGTGTGTGGGGGGGGCAGGCAAAGTCACTGTTACTCTTTGGCAGATGCCTGGGACCTAGAACTCCCTTTTCAGGAAGCTTCTGAGGACCACTACCTGGATCTCTGCAGCTGCTGTTGCTGCCTAGGAGTCCTTTCCCGCTGGGTTTTCCTTTGTCTGCATCTAGCTTGGAAGAGAAAGGACCACTACTTAGTTGGAAAGCTCCTGCTAAACCTAAGAGGCTGGTCTGGGAGGAAATCTTTCACAGTCTGCATAGACTTAGCTTTGTCTTCTTTTTTTTCTTTCTTTTTTTCATCCAAAGTGGAATTCCCTGTCAAGGGGATCATCAAGGTTAGATTTAAAATAGTCGGGAAGAGATTGTTCCCTAAGCCACGAATGCCTTCTAATAACTGAGCCAGTGGCAACTGCCCAGGTAGAAACCTCCATAGGGTCACACAGCCACAGTGTAAGGAATGGCTAACTACCTGAGAACTGGAGTGGTAGAGATCCAAGAGCTCTCTAGAAAGGTGTTTATCCTCTAAAGAACACACCTTTTGTTTTAGCTTATCCATAATGGTTTGCTGATATTTAATCATGTGAAATTGACAGCTGAGAGCCCTCACAGTAAGAGTGACTTAAGTATAAACTTTTTTCTCAAACCTTATCAAGGGCCCTGCTCTCTTTATCCATAGGTAAAGGGTTTGTAGAGGAACTAGCACTAGCCCCTTTGGATCCTGGGGTGACGACCTCTGGATCAGCAAATGGGTTTTCGAAAAGGTACTTATGGGAATCCAAACAAACAGAAGAACCAGTGCCTTCCCAAGTCACAAAACTCAAAAAGTGAAACCAAGGCACTTGGAAGAAGAAAAATGATTTGTATTGAGCAGCTTATAATACACCCTACTTTATTCCACAGCAAAAAATAAAAAATAATATGTATAGTATAAATGCTTAACTGAGTCGCCGTGTTTTCATCTTTCCCAGTTGAAGATCTGACATCTGATGAATTCAACTGTGAAAGACGAAAACGCGGTGACTCAGTTAAGCGTTTATGTTATATATATTTTTTGCTGTGGAATAAAGTTTAGTGTATTATAAGCTGCTGAAAACAAAGTGTTTTTCTCCTTCTAAGTGCCTTGGTTTTGTTTTTTTGAGTACTTATGGGAATCCTTCACCCTGTAGAACCTGTCTAGTTTACAAGGGGCTGGGGGAAAGAAAAGCAGGATTCAACGAGGAATCCTGGATGATGTCCTCAACCACCTCTAAAATGGGTGGAATAGCAAGAAGTTTGTGCTCTGGCATTTCCAGGAACTTCCTCAATCTTTTTCACGGATAGTATTCCTGTGCTTCCCACTGGAAATGTCCCCTTATAGCATTGAGTGTCTCTCCAAAGGTGATATCCTCTGGGGCGGGGGGAGGCTGAGGGCAGATGCTCCTCTGAATCAGAATACTCAGAAAATGTGAGAAAGGGCCCTTCATCAGAATCAGACCCCTCAAGCTCTGAATCCTCATCAGATTCAAAAGGGTCTAGGAAGGCTTACAAAGTAGGGTCCCTTTTCCTTTTACCTGGGGAAGCATATCTAGACCTAACTATGGAGGTCAGGTCTTCTGCTGGTCTAAGTCCTGTTAAGATCCCTGAGAAAGGGAAGTGGTAGGCCTAGGTGAAGGCCCTGCAGCAGTACTTCTCTTGGGAGTCACTTTGGACTTGGGACATCAGACATCTTGATGCCAGTCTTTCTGGAAGAAAGGTCAAAGTCGCACAGCAGTGTCACCAGGTAGAGCAGGCTCTTCAGAAGCCAAAGCATGCTGAGTGGCCGAGACCTGACCAACAGGCTGAAAACAAAGACCTGTGCAGAGGTACAGGGACCCGATCGCATATCAGAATCCCAATGGGTCTCAACAGAGACCTGCGGCATCTCCTCAAGCAGATGCAGGGGCTGTAAAACTGACTCGCCTTCATCAACAATCACAAGACTAGAGGGAGAGACAGATGGGGACTGGATGTCGCTTGAGGGCCTAAGCTTGTGTCTCTCTTTTTTCCCTCTTATGCCTAGGCTGCTCAACCTCTGGATGACCGGTGAAAGCAAACGAACGCTGATGAGAAGATTCAAGATGGAGGAATCTAGGTAAAATCCAGGCCGTATGTCTGACCATCCTAGAGTTAAAGCAAGCACAAAAGTAGCAATCAGGGACATCATAATCCGGGCCTAAGCAGGTGACAAAGTGAGTTTGGAATGGATACATTTATTTTCTTTATCTGACAAGAGTTTAAAGCAAAAGAAAGGAGTTCCCCAAAGGGGTACATATCTCTTCGATGACCTCTCTGGTGCAAACCCACAGACACACTGAAACACTGCTTCTGCAAGAAAAGACTGATTTCATGACGTACACTAGCTCCCTATACACCCAACAGTATTGACATCAGATAGGGCAACTGCCAGCCTTATGAGGAGGAAAGAATTTCTCTTGTAGTCAGGCCACCAAGGGCTTTCATGGCAGGAAATCCCACAAGTCATGACTGAACAGTGAAACACAACAAACACCTCACCAAAAAACACAGCTGACCTCCAGCTATCACATAAGACAAAGTTCCAAAAGCACTACCAAAAGCTAAAAATACTACATCAATGGTCTCAGATGATCCTGTACTGGGCAACACCACAAACACCAACACTAGACACTTAAGCTTCTATCAGCACATAAACTTAGCCTTCTTTTCAGGATAGATTCTCCTTCCATCAAATTCCCTTCCTCTGGAATAGACTCTTATCTTCATATGAAAGTAGCTTCCTCACAATCTTTAAATTTTACCTTGATAAATGAATAGGCATCTACAAATACATCCCCGAGCTGCCCTTCAAGCCATGTAGTCAACATCACTAGGACAGGCTTCAAATGATCCATCAAGATCAACTGTCTAGTAAATAACCTGTGGATGCCACAGCACAATATTCCAAACAAGACAGAAAAAACGGATTTCAGGATTACTGTATGACTGAGCAGGAAGCATATGTATATCACAACTAAAAAGCTACAAACAACTGATTCCAAGCTTCCATGAGACATACTACAACAAAATGTCACAAGATATTAAAGTTGGTTATTACAATAGTCAGAATGTTACAAGAATTGTTTAGACTATCCGCAGCATAGTAGTAATGTCCCAATAACAAGCTTAGATGCCACAGTACAAACTACATGGCTGAAGAGATGTAGTAATGCAGCCAAATGAATGCCACTATCACAAGGATAAAATACAGCAAAATAATCAACCATGGTTGAGAAACATATCAGGGAACAAAACCTAGCAACACTAAGTCAATACCTTTATTGGATCAATAATGCAACAGATACAATCAATCATGTTCACCCAAGGCACAGGGTGCACTAGCACATCAAATGGCGGTTGGAGAAATAGGACAGACAACAAGATAAGTACTTGTTATCGGGGTATGCACTCCAGTACTGTGCTGTACATACCACAAACTCACTGTGCTAAAAACAACACTTTCTAGTTGGCGTGGGACAGGTTTCCCAGTCAAGTTTAGTACAACAGCTCAAGGTAAGTTTGTCATATCACAGTACCGCACAACACAGCAAACACACTAAGTTTAAGACGCATAACATGGGGATAGAGTTCAATCACGGTTAACATTGATGTAACCAGTAGTGCTTCAGGACTAGAAACAGCAGCAAAAGCCACTTCTTTCTCCAGGGGGAAGCCACTAGACCAGTTTCTAAAGCAAAATTACAACAGCACAAAGCAGGACTTTTAAGTTAGCAAAAACGTCACCTTTTAGATGGTGTGGGACAGTTTTATAAGCTAAATTCAATATCAGAGTTCAAGGTAAGTCAGTCACATCACAGAAAGTACAGTTTTGTACCTACCATAAATGTAGATGTTCAAGCGCTCATACAGCTGCAGTCATAACAGATGGGTTATCCTGCTGTCAGGCGGGTCCTCGGTCGGCCGAATTCCAAAATCTAGGTCCGGTGTCGGTTGTCGTCGCTTCCTCCCTGACATCAGTGCGGCAGGGGTATAAAAGAGGCAGCCAACGCCATTTTCTTCAGTTTTTCTTGCCCCAGATGTCAGGTGCCCCCAGAAGGAAGGCAAACATAATGTTATGCAAAAATGCAATGTAGATAAATCAAAAACAGTAGCTGCAAGCAAATACACCATAAAAGAGTACCCCAAAAGGTTATATGAAAAGGGTTTGTCATAAGGCCTGTCCTAAGAGGGGTTGGAGGGAGGGAAACCTGGACTGCAGCTGTATGAGCACTCGAACATCTACATTTATGGTAGGTACAAAACTGTACTATGTTCATCGTGCATACAGCTGCAGTCATAACAGATGGGTAGAATCCCAAAGCTAAGTAAGGGTGGTAGGCACTAAGTGGAACTAGGTGGGGCTAGGATACCCTGCAGGACTGCTGTGGCAAAGCCCACTCTAGATTTAGAGTATAGTGGGAGGTGATAGTGCTTGGAGAAAGTGTGCACTGAACTCCAGGTGGCTGCTTCCAAAATATCCTTGGTAGGGACCCCCCTGAGGAAGGCTGCAGAGGTAGCTGTGGCTCTGGAGGAGTGGGATCTGATGCATGCAGGCACAGTTTTTCCATGAAATGAGTTACAAAAGCGTATGCAGTGGGCTATCCATTTTGAAATTGTCTGTTTGGAAATGGCCTTTCCTTGAGCACCTGCAGCATAGGACACAAAGAGTGGCTCAGATTTCCTGAATGGCTTTGTCCTGCCCAAATAATAACGAAGTTGTCTGTGAATGTGCAAGGAATGTAGTAGTCTTTCCCCTTTGTTTTGTGGATTAGGATAAAAGGTAGGTAAGTGGATAGTCTGATTCAAAGCTACACTGGATACTACCTTTGGCATAAAGGTAGGGTTGGTTCGTAATTAAACTCTGTCCTGATGGAAAATGATGAATGGTTGCACAGCCATAAGGGCTTGTAGCTCCGAAACCCTGCGAGCTGAGGTGATAGCCAAAAGAAAGGCTATTTTCCATGACAAGTACTGTAACTCTGATGAAGAAGCTGGCTCGAAGGGAGGAAGGGTCAGCTTTTCCAATATGAAGTTGAGGGCCCAAGCAGGGACTGGTAGTTTCCTTGGGGGTTTTATATTATTTGCCCCTCTGAGGAACTACCTTGAGAGAGGATGAGAGAATAAAGGAGGATCTGTGTTGTATTGTGCAGAAATGGCTGAAGCGTGGATCTTGATGGAGGAGAAGGAAAGTCCATTGTTGTGACGATTTGAGTTGCTTGAGTTACACAGAAAGGAAGACCTGTGTTTCTTTTGAATCCCAGAGCCTGCAGGACTTTCCTTGCAGTTAGCCTGGTGTATGTTGTCATTTTTCTGAAGTATTGAGACAGTTGCCCTTGCTTGTCTGGCGTGAGGTAGGCCATCTGGGTGGTGGTATCCAAGCTGGCACCCAGGAAAATTATTTGTTAAGAGGGTATTAGTTTTGATTTCTTTTTGTTGACTGTGTATCCCAGGAAGTTCAACAGTTTTATTACAAACGCCAGGTGCTGCAGTAGTATGTCCTTGCTGTCCGCTTGGATCAGGCAGTCGTCCAGATATGGGTAGATTGTATCCCTTGTAGTCTGCAAAAGGCGATTACTGATGCCAGGCATTTCGTAAACACTCTGGGCGCAGTAGAGAAGCCAAAGGGCAATGCAGAGAATTGGTAATGGGTTGAACCTGCAAGAAATCTGAGGTATCTTCTGCAATCTTGTCTGATAGGGACATGCAGGTATGCCTCCTTGAGGTCCAATGTTACCAGCCAAGACTCCTTGCCCAGCATGGGAAGAAGTTGCTGTAATGTGAGCATCTTGAATTTTGGCACCTGTAAATATGTGTTTAGGATGGATAGGTCTAAGATAGGTCTCCAATCTTTGTCTTTCCTTGGTACCAGGAATAGTCTGGAATAAAACCCTTGACCTTGTTCTTTTGCAGGTACCTCTTGAATCGCTTTCATGTCCATGAGAGCTGAAATTTGTTTTTGTGCCTCTGCCCTTTGATTTTGTGGCAGGTTTGGCATGCCTCTCATTTTTGGAAGGGTGTGAAAGTGGAACCTGTAGCCTCTGTCTATGATGTCCAGAATCCACTTGTCTTTTGTAACAATATGCCAATTTTTTGAGAATGATGTCAGTTTTCCACCCAAAGGTGCTGCCATTAAAGCTGTGCTTGGCAGGTGTAGGGGGAAGTCATTGTGTCTGTTTTCTAAAAGACTGTGATCTATCTTCTCCACCTCTTGGGGTTGGTGCTTGCCACTGTCTGGCTCTGAAAGATCCTTGAGGTTGCCCTCTACCCCTTGGACGCCTGTATCTGCCCCTTTGAGGTCTGTCCGTGGCTGGAAAGGACCAATTTTTTGAAGGCCAGTTTCTGCTGAAACGTGGAGGCTGTACCTGCAGGAAATCTTTCACTGTTTGCATTGATTTTGCTTTTTCCTCCATTTTCTTTAGCACCTCCTCTGCTTTAACACCAAACAATACATCTTTTTGAAGAGGTGCATCTAATAATTTAGCTTTGACATGATCTGGTAAGGTTTGATCTTTGAGCCAAGCATGCCTAGGTATAATAGACCCCGTAACAGCAGCTCTACATGAGGCCTCTAAGCATCAAAACCACACTGCAAGGTATGTTTACCCACTTGCTCTGCACCATGCAACAAATCCTGCAACTCTTTTAAATCTGGTTGTTCTGGTTGTGTCATCTTGCTTTTCAGCTGAGATATCAAAAACTGTTGATACTTTAACATATGGAACTGACAGTTTAATGCCCTCATGGTTAAAGTGGCCGAGGTGTACACCTTTTTCCCCCACCTTTCTAAAGATCTGGAATCTCTCTCTGAAGGTAATGGGCTTTTAGCAGTAGAGGCCTTAATTCCCTTGGGACCCTGTGAAATAGTTTCTGGGTCAGCAGTATGGCTTTTATATAGGAACTGGTGAGAATCAGGAACCCGGTAATACCTGTCTGGTTTAACAGGAGCTGGAGGCAAAGAATCAGGATTAAGGCTGGCTTCTGTGTACACATCATCCAATATATCTAAAACAGGAGGGATAGCCAGAGGCCTATGCTGGGGGAGCAGAAGAAAATCCCTGAGCCTTTTCTTGGAATCTGAGTAATCTTGGCCTTCCCAGTGAAAGTGTTCCCTCAATGTATGCAGGGTTTCCCCAAAAGAGAAGTCCTCAGGGGGGGAGACCGAGGGAATAGACTCCTCTGCATCAGAGTCTTCGAATGGAGAATAGGCACAATCCTGGTCCTCAGATAGTTCTGAGGTAATAGAAGCTTGATCTGAGGAAGGGTAAGTCTTCCTCTAATCTGGGCCTTTTGTCAGAGGGGGGTTGAGAACCCCTGATAAGAGTAATCAAATCCTCAGCCATTTTAAGCATCTGTTTTTTAGGCATGGTGCCTTGAGAGGGTGTCTGAGGAACCTGTTTTTTTGGTTTTCATGGCTGTGTTAGATTTAGTGAAGGCTTTAACAGAGAAGGAGGGAGGCCTGAAGACCCCTTGAGAAATGGCAGGCCTGTATAAATTCTGAGTTTCCCCGCCAGGAATGGCGTCGGTATCTGTAGTAGGAATGGGGGCCGAGGAGCCTGCGACCTCGGGTACTAAGACACCGGTAATGCATTGTCATCGGTACTCAGGGACTGCGTAGGCGCCTCGCTGAGTACCGGAGAACCGGTAGTCGGCTTTAGCGTGTGGTGCGGACCTCGTAAGCCAGTCTTTATCTTTGCGTTTTTTTGCTCAAAATTGGAGTCTGAGTATCCGACGACATAATATAATTAAATTTTTTGTCAAAAAAGTGAAGGGCGAATTCCGCCCGACACTTAATAGTGCGTTTGTTGAATCTAGCACAAAAACGGCAGGCCGAGACGTTGTGGTCTGGGCCTAAGCAAGGTATACAGTAAGAGTGGAAATCCTTAGGCGGTATTTGCTTCCCACATGAAATGCAATTATTAACTTTGTCTGACATCAGTCTCAGGCAAGAAAAGTTTCCCCAACAGGGTACTTAGCTTTCAAGAAGACTTCGTAAATCTCAGGAGCTGGCTGACCGGCACTTGCGAACTGCTTCTGCTTCGGGCACAACGCGGCAAGAAAGACTGAAGAAAATGGCGTTGGCTGCCTCTTTTATACCCCTGCCGCACTGATGTCAGGGAGGAAGCGATGACAACCGACGCCGGACCTAGAATTTGGAATTCGGCCAACCGAGGACCCGCCTGACGGCAGGATAACCCATCTGTTATGACTGCAGCTGTATGCACGATGAACATCAGCACAACAGAATGAATACACCAAGTCTGAAAGTAGACAATAAGAGCATGCAGGCCAATTCAAGTTAACATTGTTAAGTAACCAAGAGGAATGTAGACCCAAGAGCAGCAGCAGTAGCCATTAAATACCAGAGGGAAACAGCTAGACCAGTTTCAGTTTCAAATTACAGTAGCACTAAGCAGACCTTTTAAATAAACACTACCACAGTGTAATGTGTAAGGCAAACATTCACATCCCAGATGATGTGGGACAGTTTTCAAAGTCAAATTGTGCAGCAGAGTTGATAGTAAATTTGCTGTGTCACAGTTCAGCACAACACAGTGGGCCCCTGGGCCCCATGGTCTGTCACACCTGTCTGAGTGAATCTTTCAAGTCACTAGAAATACCTCTCATAAGACTCAACACATGGAATCTTCCATCAGGTTGCAACCCCATGGACCACTAGTTCAACCCCTTCCCTGCTACTGAGTGGATCAAATCCTAACACAGCACGTCAGTACAGTGTACACCAGCAATGGTCAATTTGTGGCAGAAAAAGACTAGTACTGGAAGATGTGATCTCTGAATTCCCACAGCCCCGTAGTGTACATGGCTACCATGTACAGCTCTAGTGATCCTACGTCATATTATAGTGTTGTAGTCATCTGTCAAGTGATTGCCATGTCCTTTGTACCATCTAACATGTGTGGATATGGAGAAGCCTAATGCGCTAGCATGGCCAGCCCTTGCACTGCCTTGTATATGCTGGGTATGACACTGATTGCATCATTTATTCTTTGCTGATGTCATGACCCATATCTGTTACTCAGATGACACCTCTCTGTCAGTACTGCAATACACTGCACCCGTGTCTGCCACAGCTGTAGTATTGCTGCTGTGTGTTATTCCCTTGAAACTTTACCATTCCCTTTTCCGGTTGCTACGGTCAAGTACCTGCTGATCCATTTAGTTACACAACAGCAAGTGCTGCATCATGGTAACCACCACAGATATCTTGCTGCATATACCTGAAATATAATGAAGTGCCCCTCCTGAGGTGTCTAGATATTGGAAGCAACCCTTTAACAGTTGAAATACATACAATGTATTTAAATTTTCCACCAAGGCTGTGTGATGTATGTCATTTCTTGTACGGTCTTTTTATCAAGGTCATCAACCAGAGCTCTAGAACAAACACAGCATAGCAACATATAACAAAATACACATGGTCTGCTCCCTGTAGTCATGGTATCTCTGCGTGTATAGGTTTGTCTATCCAGCATGGGTACAGTGATCCTGTGGAAAGTCCCCTACTATGAACCAGTTGTATAGGTCAGACAAACTTCAAAAAAATTAAGTGACCAGGTGGCACAAACATTATTAAAAAAATATGCGAGTATTACAGATAATCTGGTAGTTGAGGGACTGGAAACGCTGTGTCCTCTGGGCCATGTGAGGGCTTGACAGCAACATGAGTGTAATCTATTGTTCCCAAGACCTCAGAGAAAAGTACAGTTGTGTACCTACCATAAATGTAGATGTTCAAGTGTATTCACTGTTGCAGTCATTACACTTAAGTTATCCTGCTGGCAGGCTACCCGCAGTCGGCCAGAATTCCAAAGTCTAGGTCCGGTGTTGGTTGCTGTCGCCTCTTCCCTGACGTCAGTGCACCAGGGGTATAAAAGATGTAGCAAACGCCTTTTTCTTCAGTTTTTCTTGCCCCAGATGTCAGGTGCCCCCAAATAGGTAGGCTAAAAAATTATGCCAAGAAGCATGCATGTACTAAAATAAACATTTCCTTCATCTACAAGCAAATACACCACATAGGTTGTATAGAATAGAGAAGTACAGAAAAGTCCCAGCAAAGAAAAGGGGGATGGTGGGTGGGTAACCTAGACTGCAACAGTGAATACACTCTAACATCTACATTTATGGAAGGTACACAACTGTACTATGTTCATGTTTCACTGTTGCAGTCATTACACTTGGGTTGAATCCCAAAGCTAAGGTTGGGTGGCTGGACCTAAATAAGATTAGGAGAGGCTACAAGGCCCTGCAGAACTGCAGTGGCAAAGCCTGCTCTGGATTTAGAGTAGAGAGGGTAAGTGGTAGTGCTTGGTGAAAGTCTGCACTGAACTCCACGTTGCAGCCTCAAGAATGTCTTTGGTTGGTACTCCTCTGAGGAAGGCTGCTGCTCTGGTTGAATGTGGCCTAATGCCCTTAGGCACTGATTTGCCATGTTGTGAATAGCAGAAACGAATGCAGTGTCCTATCCATTTTGAAATAGTCTGCTTTGAGATAGGCTTTCCTTGTGATCCTGCAGCATAAGCTACAAACAGTTGCTCAGTTTTTCTGAAAGCTTTTGTTTTGTCCAAATAGAAGCGTAGCTGTCTGTGTATGTCCAAAGCGTGCAGAAGTCTCTCCCCTTTATTCTGGGGATTTGGATAAAATGTTGGCAAATGAATGGTTTGGTTAAGAGCCACACTGGATACTACCTTTGGCATAAATGTTGGGTTTGTCCTTAGAGAAACCCTGTCCTGATGAAAAATGATGAAAGATTCCACTGCCATTAATGCCTGTAACTCTGAGACTCTTCTTGCTGAAGTTATTGTTAGGAGCAGAGCAGTTTTTCATAAGAAATTTATATCAGCTATACTGGCTGGCTCAAAAGGAGGCAGTGTGAGCTTTTCTAAAACAAAATTGAGGTCCCATGTAGGTATCGGTGCTCTCCTTGGGGGTCTTATATTTTTTGCCCCTCTGAGGTACTGTCTTAGTAGTGGATGAGAAAATAGGAGGTTCCGTATTGTAATGAGCTGAAATGGCAGAGGCATGGGTCTTAACTGATGAGAAGGATAGGCCTTTGTCCAGCATCTCAGTAAGGTATTGTAAAATCTGAGGTATATATGGAACAAGTGGTTCGAGTCCTTGTGCCTGGTTCCAAGCACAGAATCTCTTCCATTTTTCTGCATAAGATTTCCTAGTGCTGGGCCTCCTGGCTTCTAAAATGACATCCATAACAGCTTTAGAGAGTGGTGTGGTCTGAGTGGCTATATTATCTGCCATGCAGCCAGATTTAAGGTTCTGAGTTGACTGTGCAGAATGATTGTTTTGTTGAATCAGATGATGAGGAATTTGAGGCCAGGCTGGGCCTTGAGACAAGCTCTTTAGGGTTGGGTACCAGTGCTGGCGTGGTCAGTCTGGGGCAATCAGAATCATTTTTGGCTTCTCGTCGGACTTTTAACGAGCACCTTTTGAAGAAGAGGCAGTGGAGGAAAGGCATAAACTGTCAGTGCTTTCCAGCTGAAGGATAGAGCATCCACTTTCCATGCTTGTGAGTGATAAGTTCTTGTGCAGAACCTCTGTAGTTGGCAGTTGTGAGGGGAGGCAAAAAGATCTATGTCTGGGTGTCACCATTTCCTTGTTATCATGCTGAAGACCTGTGGATTTAGTTTCCATTCGTGAGGATCCATGAGATTTCTGCTTAGTTTGTCTGCCAGAGTATTTATCTTTCCTGGCAGGAATTGTGCCTGCAGATGTACTTGATAGGTCAGTGCTGTGTTCCACAAAGTCATGGCTTGCCTGCAGAGGGGGTAGGAATGTGTGCCCCCTTGCTTGTTTATGTACCACATAACTGTGGTATTGTCCGTCTTTAGTAATAGTTGTCCTTGATGTAGTAGATCCTTGAAGGCTGTCAGGGCATGCTGTACAGCTAGCATCTCTTTTTGATTGATGTGAAGATGCATTTGTTCCTTGGGCCACCTGCCCTGAATACATTTTCCTGCCATGTGTGCCCCCCCCCCCAGCATAATCCGATGCATCTATTATTGTCTGCCTGGCTGTGGGTAAGGTGAAAGGCTGCCCCTTGCTGTGGTGACAGGCCAATGCCCACCATCGAACCTCCTGTTGTAGGCAGGGAATAAGAGTTATTATTGTTTCCAGACTGTGGCAATGTTGAGTCCAAACACTTTTTAGATACCATTGTAGTTTCCTCATATGCAGTCTTGCATATGGAATTAGTAGAATGCAGGATGTCATGAAGCCCAGAGCCTGCAGAATTTTTCTTGCAGGGAGCTGGGTCTTTGTTGCCATCATTTGAAAGTAATGAGTCAGTTGCCTTTGCTTGTCTGGCGTGAGATAAGCCATCTGGGCAGTTGTATTTAAGCTTGCACCAAGGAATATTATCTCTTGAGAGGGCACTAGTTTTGACTTATTTTTGTTTACTGTGTAGCCTAGGCAAATTAGTAATCTTTTTACAAACGCCAGATGCTTTAGTAGAATGTCCTTGCTCTCTGCTTGAATAAGGCAGTCGTCCTAGTAGGGATATATTTGTGTTCCTTTTTGTCTGCAGAACGCAATTACTGGTGCCAGGCATTTTGTGAAGACCCTGGGCGCAGTAGATAAGCCAAAGGGCAGTGCAGAGAATTGGTAATTCATTGAGCCAGCTATGAAACTGAGGTATCTTCTGCAAGATTGTCTGATTGGGACATGCAGGTATGCCTCCTTGAGGTCGAAAGTAACTAGCCAAACCTTCTTGCCCAGCATGGCTAGAAGTTGCTGCAGTGTTAACATTTTGAATTTCGGAATATCCAGGAAAGTATTTAGGATTGACAGGTCCAGTACTGGTCTCCAGGCTTTGTCCTTTCTGGGTACCAGGAAAAGACTCGAGTAAAATCCTTGTCCCTGTTCTTGCTGTGGTACTCTTTGAATAGCTCTCATGTCCATGAGAGCAGAAATTTGCTTTTATGCCTTTGCCCATTGGTTTTGTGGCAGGTCTGGCATACCTTTTGATTTTGGAAGGGTGTGAAAGTGGAACCTGTAACCCTGAGAAACAATATTCATTACCCATTTGTCCTGGATGATCATGTGCCAATTTTGTGAGAAAAGTGCTAGCTTTCCCCCTAAGGTTGCTGTCAAAAGGTAAGTGCTTGGCATTTGTAGAGGGAAGTCATTGGGACTGTTTCCTATAACGTTGTGATTTGTCTTCTCCTCCTTTGGGGGCTGAAGCACCCAATTGTTTAGGTCTGTATGAGCCTTGGGGCTGATATCTGCCTCTTGGGCCTCTGTATCTGCCTCTTCGTGGCCTGTCTGACACCGGAAAGGACCAATTTTTAGAAGGCCAGTTTCTGCTAAATCTTGGTGGCTGAACCTGTAAGAAATCCTTTACTGTCTGCATTGACTTTGCTTTATCCTCCATTTTCTTTAACAGCTCTTCTGCCTTAATACCAAACAAAGTATCATGTTGTAGTGGAGCATCCAATAATTTTACTTTAACATGATCAAGTAAACTTTGTTCTTTTAACCAAGCATGCCTTCGAATGACAGAACCTGTAACTGCGGCTCTGCAAGAAGCCTCTAATGAATCAAAACCACATTGCAGAGTATGCTTTCCCACTTGTTCAGCTGCATGCAATAAATCCTGCATTTCCTTATTGTCAGGACATTCTGAGTTTGTAAGCATTTTCTGTTTTAACAAAGACATTAGGTACTGTTGATATTTAAGCATGTGAAACTGGCAGTTTAAAGCCCTTACAGCTAAAGTAGCAGAAGTGTAAACTTTTTTCCCCCATTTATCCAGAGGTCTAGAATCCCTATCAGAGGGGACAGTTTTTTTGCAGTGGAAGCCTTGACCCCTTTGGGACCCTGAGAAATTGTTTCTGGACAGCAGCAGGGTTTCTATAAATGTATGAGAGTCTGGGACTCTGTAGTACCTGTCTGGCTTGACTGGTGCAGGGGGAAAAGAATCAAGAGACAAAGTGGATTCAGAGAAAACATCATCAACAATATCAAGCACAGGGGGATAGCCAGGGGCCTGTGCTGAGGCAATAAAAGAAAGTCTCTGAGCCTTTTCTTGGATTCTGAATAATCCTGGCTCTCCCAATGGAAATGCTCCCTTATGGTGTGCAAGGTTTCCCCAAAAGAGTAATCCTCAGGTGGAGAGGCTGAAGGTATAGATTCTTCTGCATCAGAGTCCTCATAGGGAGGAAGAGAATATCCCTGATCTGAAGAGGAATCAGAGGAAATAGAAACCTGTTCAGAGGAGTCATAGTCAGTGTCTTGCCTAGGCCTTTTATCAGGAGGGGGATGGGAACCCTTGATCAAAGTAATTAGGTCTTCGGCCATTTTAAGCATGTTTCTTTGGCATGGATTACTGTCCAGGAGAATGCTGTACTTGTTTCCTTGTCTTTAATGGTGATTTTGACTTTGCCTTGGCTGCTGTAGTGGACTTAATAGTAAGCTGTGAAGGTCTGAAAACACCCTCAGAAGCCGATGCTTGCTCACCGGCTCCGGACCCATCTGAGGGAATAGTTTCCGCAGGCCCAATACCTTGAGTTTCCAGAGGCCTAGGTGTCTCCACTTGGGGAGTCGGATGCAGCCTGTGGCTCTGAGGTAGCGGGTGTCAGGGGCTGAGAATATGCCTCACTGAGAACCGGCGACTGGCCTAGAAGAGGCTTCATCAGTTTTGGACCTTGGATGCCTGTCCTTTTCTTTGTCTTTGCGTTTTTATGAATTCCGGTCATTGGTTGTTCCGACGGCATTATGTAGTTAAATCTTCGGCCAAAGTAATGTAAAGCAAAATCAGACAGACGCTTAACAGTGCATTGGTTGAATCTAGCACAAAACCGACAACTAGCAACATCGTGGTCAGGGCCTAGGCAAGGAATACAGTAAGAGTGGAAATCCTTATGAGGTATTTGGTTCCCACAAGAAATACAATTGTTAACTTTTACGGACATCGGTCTGGAGCAAGAAAAAGTTTCCCCAATGGGGTACTTAGCTTTATTGAAGACTTTGCTTCTGAATTTCAATTTCGAAAATCTCAGGAGTCAGCTGACCGACACTTGCGAACTGCTTTTGCTTCGGGCACCGCGTGGCAAGAAAGACTGAAGAAAATGTGGTCGGCTGCATCTTTTATACCCCTGGCGCATTGACGTCAGGGAAGAGGCGACAGCAACTGACACCGGACCTAGACTTTGGATTTCTGGCCGACTGCGGTAGCCTGCCAGCAGGATAACCCAAGTGTAATGACTGCAACAGTGAAACACGATGAACATCATGATACATCAAAAAACGGCCCTCAGAGTGTTTAGCTCTCTCCTCAGCAATTCTGTAGAACCAGGCATGCTCCCCTATTTGCTACAGCATAAAACTGAGGAACTGGCTTGGATTCCTGAGCATAAGGTCTGCAATACCTTCAACTTGTGCCCAGCAAGTCAATAAAAAGGTCCATGTAGCTAAGATTACAAAGACTACACAGAGATCTATAACCACAGAAATGGACAACACAAATTCCCCTCAAATCTGGCTGCGGGCAACACAATTCCACTTGGTTTCTTACAGTTTTCCCTGTCTACTGGGAAACCGTCAACAATGCGTTGGTCAGTGAGCTAGTGGTATGTCAGATGCCATCTGTAATTCTTCTGCTAGTGCAGATGGCCATGACACTCAATCTGAGCAAAGGCACTGGTTGTGGCTCCCAGCATGCGTTACTGCTACACCTAGCATGACTCCTGTCACATACTCTACAAATATGGTACAAATCAAAATGGATACGTGCTACTGAGCAATACTGCCTTTTTATATTATTCTGAATTGGTCTACTACATTGAGATCCCTTCATCTGTACAACCTATGTGGCTCACTTACCTACAGTTCCTCATTTACATCATTATTTTGAATGCAGCAGCATTCTTAACATGCCATGTGATTTAGACCACTATGTGGCCAGCCTGCATCTTAGAATCACTCAAATTCTGTGCATTGGTGAAACCCATGCTAACATCTGCAGCTGTTAATACATGGTCTATGAAACCAAGCCAAAATCTTAGAAGCTGCACTATTTCTACCTTTAACGGGATCCTCACCATTTATTTATTTGAATTTGTTTTCCAGGTATCACACTGATTAATTTAAAACAATTTCAGTCTTAGCCTGGGTCAAAAATGACCACACAAAATAAACTAGAGTACAACATACAAGTGGCAGTAAAAAGTACAGTTGTATACACTTACCATAAATGTAGATGTTAGAGTGTATTCACTGTTGCAGTGCTTACAAAATGGGTTATCCGGCTCCCGGTAGCCCACAGTCGGCCAGATTACCAAAGCCTACGTAAATGATTTCAGCTGCCTTCGGCCGTAAACCTGACGTCAGGTATAAAGGAAGGCAGCCGATGCCATTTCCTCAGTTTTTCTGGCCATAACTGTCAGGAGCCCCCAAGAAATCAAGACCAGGAAAAGAAAATCCCTGGAAACATACCATCCACAAAATAGACAGTCTGTGCCTTAGGAAAAAAGGGGGATGGAGGGAGGAAACCAGGACTGCAACGGCGAATACACTCAAACATCTACATTTATGGTAAGTGTACAGAACTGTACTAAGTTCGTGTTTCACTGTTGCAGTCCTTACAAAATGGTTTGATTGCCACAGCACAAAGAAAAAAAGGGAGGAGGAATATCCACTATTTAAGGGTTGGTAAGGATTCCCTGCAACACTGCAGTGGCAAAACCAGCCCTGGATTTAGAAAATAAAGGTAAATTGTAATGCTTTGTGAAAGTGTGAACAGAAGTCCAAGTAGCTGCTTCCAGGATGCCCTTAGTAGGTACACCTCTCAAAAAAGCTGCTGAGGTGGAAGATGCTCTAGTAGAATTGATCCTGACACTCTATGGAGGAACCTGGCCATGCGGCAAGTAACAAAAGTGAATAAATGGGCAATCCATTTATAAATTGTCTGCTTAGAAATATCTTTGCCCTGAGCTCCAGATACAAAACTGACCAACTGGTCAGACTTCTGAAAGCTTTTAGTCCTGTCCAGATAAAATTGAAGCTGTCTATGCACATCAAGGGAGTGCAGAAGTCTTTCTCCTCTATTCTGAGGTTTAGGAAAGAAGGTAGGCAGGTGGACAGATTGATTAAGAGTCAAGCTAGAAACCACCTTAGGCATAAAGGAAGGACTGGTTCGAAAGGAAACCCTATCCGCATGGAAGACGATAAAAGGCTATACTGCCATTAAGGCCTGCAGCTCAGAAACTCTTCTAGCTGAAGTAATGGCCAAGAGAAAAGCAGTTTTCCAAGAAAGAAACCTTAAATCTGCTGAGGCAGCTGGTTCAAAAGGAGGCAGAGTAAATTTCTCAAGCACAAAATTAAGGTCCCAAGTAGGAGTAGGTGCCCAGAGGAACTGCTTCATCAAAGGATGTGAGAAGATGGGTTGTTCAAAGGAACAATAAGCAGAAATCACTGAGGCATGAATCTTGACTGAAGAAAAGGAAAGCTCCTCATTAAGCAAGCCTGCCAGTTAATCAAGAATAAGAGGAAGAGATGGTTGAGAAGAGTCTTCCCCTCTAGCTTGCATCCAAATACAGAATCTTTTCCATTTATCTGCATAAGGTTTCCTAGTGCTAGGCCTGCTGGCCTCACAAAGAACCTCAACCACCTGTTGAGACAGATTTATACTATGAGCCAGGCTGCCAAATGCAGTCTGAAGATGAGGACGTAGAAATTTTCCCTCTTCCTGAACCAAGAGATCTGGTATCAGGGGAAGATGCCAAGGCAGAGACTGCGAAGCAGTGGATACCAACGCTGTCTGGGCCAGTCTGGCGCTATGATAATGGCCCTTGGTTTTTCGCCCCTCATCTTCAACAGCACTCTGGGAAGAAGAGGCAGAGAAGGGAAGGCATAAATTGAAAGCTGTGTCCAGGACCTGCCTGCTCAACTGATCTGCCAAGCCAAGGTGTTGAGTCTGCCTGGAAGAAACTGAGCTATCTGATGTAGGCTCATGGAAGCTGCTATGGACCATAGAATCATGCTTTGTCTGCACAGGAGGTAAGAGCGAGTCCCTCCCTGCTTGTTGATGTACCACGACTGTGGTGGTGTCTGTCCTGACTAGAAGAGTTCCAGGAGAAAGAAGATGCTTGAAAGCCAGCAAGGCCTGCTGGACTATCAATTCTTTCAGATTTATGTGCAGGTGAATCTGTTGGTTGCTCCAAGTCCCCTGTATGCATCTGCCATCTAGATGTTCTCCTCAAGCATGGTCTGAGGCATCTGTGGTGAGAGTCATGCTTGCAGAAGGTGGTTGAAAAGGCAGGCCTTTGTTCTGTGAACAAGCTGTCGCCCACCAAAGAAACTCTGTCTGCAGACAGGGAATCAGAAGTAGTATCAAGTCTAAATCCTGTGTGTTGACACCAAAGGTTTTTGAGGTACCATTGTATTTTCCTCATATGCAGTCTGGCATATGGAATCATCAGAATACATGAAACCATGAATCCCAGGGCTTGTGGGAATTGCCTTGCAGAGAGCTGGGTCATGCTTGCTAAATCCCTGAAGTAAGTCGAAAGTTGCATTTGTTTCTCTTGAGGGAGGAATACCATCTGGGCGGCTGTATTCAGACTTGCTCCCAGGAATACAATCTCCCTTGTGGGTACCATTCTTGTCTTCCTTTCATTGAGTGTGTAGACCAAAGATGTGAGAAGGTTCCTTACAAAATCTAAATCCTTTGCTTGAATGAGGCAATCGTCCAAGTAAGGGTAAATCTGAATGTTTCTCTAACTGCAAAAAGCAATGACCACAGACGGGCATTTTGTAAAAACTCTGGGAGCAGTAGATAAGCCACAGGGCAGTGCAGAGAATTGGTGGTGTCATTTTCCAGCTCTGAAACAAAGATACTGCCTGCAACATTCCCGAATTGGTATGTGCAGATAAGCTTCTTTGAGATCCAAAGTCACCAGCCAGGAATCCTTGGCCAGCATTGGCAGCAACCGCTGAAGAGTGAACATTTTGAATTTGGGAAATCACCAGAAAAGTGTTCAGTATGGACAAGTCCAGAATGGGGCACCAGGTGCCTCCTTTTTTGGGAATCAGAAAGTCCTGACTAGAAGCCTTGGCCTATCTGAAGTACAGGAACTGGCTCTATTGTTCCCAGGTTCAGCAAGGAAGAAATTTGCTTTTCTGCTTCTGCCCTTTGATTTGGAGGAATGTCTGGGTAATCCTTGGTGAACAGGGAAAGTGTGAAAAGAAAACTTGTAGCCCGGTATACTATTTTGAGTACCCATTTGTCGTCTGTGATGGTAGACCAAATGTCTGCAAAATTGGCCAACCTTTCCACCAAAGACAACCCTGGGCCAGTAGGGGCAGGCAGGGGGAGGAATGAGTCAAAGAGAATGCTTACTTTGGGAAAGTTGCTTAGAATCCCAGATTTTGAAGAGGAAGCATGCCATCGTTTAGCCTTTTGAGGAATAGAGGTCTGTCCCCTAGAAGACCTACAACCCCTAGACCTAGTGCGTCCCTGTTTACTGGGATCAGGAAAAGTCCAATTCTTAGAAGGGTAGTGCCTACTAAGACGAGGAGGCTGAACTTGCAGAAAATCTGTTTTCATAGATTTGGCTTTATTCTCCAATTTTTTCAAGACCTCTTCTGCTTTGTTACCAAAAGGATTGTCCTTATGCAAAGGTACATCCAGTAACTTAGATTTAACAGGATCAGAAAGGGGCTGTTCCCTGAGTCAAGCATATCTTCTGATAACAGATCCAGTGGCTGCTGCCCTGCAAGAAGCCTTCAAATTGTCAAAACCACAGTGTAAAGAATGTTTAGTCGCAAGAGTGGCAGTATTCAATAAATCTTGCATGTCCTTACTCTCCGCCAGAGAAGGAACACTAGCAATTTTAGCCTTAATAGCCTCCAATGTATGCTGCTGAAACTTAAGTATATGAAAAAGACAATTAACAGACCAAATAGCATGGGTGGCAGAGGTATAAACCTTTTTTCCCCACCTGTCCAAGGCCCTAGATTCTCTATCAGAGGGGAAGAGGATTTTTTGCAACTGTAGCCTTAACACCTTTAGGGCCCTGAGAAATAATCTCTGGATCAGCAGTAGGATTCCTAAAAAGAAACTGATGAGAATCAGAAACTCTATAATACCCATTGGGTTTCCTGGGAGCAGGAGGAACAGAATTAGGAGTCAAAGATTTCTCCAAGAAAACATCATCACCTACTTCCAACACCGGACGGATAAGCTAGAGGCATATGATGTGGTAAATCCAAGAACTCCCTAATCCTTTTCTTAGACTGAGGACAGTCCTGACTCTCCCACTTGAAATGCTCTCTAAGAGTATTCAGAGTACCTTCAAAAGAAAAATCTTCTGGAGGAGAGGCAGAAGGGACAGATTCTTTTGCATCAGAATCCTCAAAACCAGAATAAAGTTGAGAGTTTTTCTCTTCATCAGCAGAATTGCTGGAAACATCAGAACCTGAGACAGACAAAACTTCAGGGGGAGATTCTCTAGCCCTCTTAGGAAGAGGAGGTTGAGAGCCCTGGATAAGAGTCAAAAGATTACTAGCCATTTTAATGATCTGTGAAGATCTGCCAGAAAGCCAGAGGGACTCAGGAGGTCTAGCCACAGTGGTAGTCTGAACCGAGGTCATCAGTCTGGGTCTGGTCTCAGGCCGAAGAAAAGAGGCCTCAGAAGCTGAGGCCTGCTTAGAGGCTCCGGACCCAAAGGTAGCGACTGGCAGAGGGTCAGAAAATGAAGTGGAAGCCTGCGGCATTGAGGACTCCGAAAGAGTCTCAGCAGAGGCCTGCGGCTGAACATCCGCGGACTGCAGGGGCTGCAAAAGCACCTCACTAAGAACCACTGGGCTGATGACCAACAGGACCATCGTTGGCTAACCTGACCCTAGGCTGTCAAAGTCTTTCTCCTTGCACTTCTTAGGAATATCGGAAGTCAGGAGACCAGAAGACGCCATACCGACGAACCTAGCCCAAACTCCAAAATGCTTATATAAAATTTTAGTTCTATGGCGTATGGTACGTGGATTAAAAGAAGCAGAGAGATCACAATTAGGGACATCGTGCTCAAGGCCTAAGCAAGAGATACAGTAAGAATTAAAATCACGGTGCGGAATCTGTTTTCCACAGGCAAGACAGTTATTAACTTTCTCTGACATTCATTAAAGCAAGAAAAGAGGGTCCCCCAAGGGGGTACTTAGCTCAAGATGTCTTCCACTGAAGTAGTCGGAATACAAAAGAAGGTAATCGGCTGACCGGCAGTCGTGCAAATTGCTTCTGCTTCGGGCACCATGGCAAAAAAGACTGAGGAAATGGCGTCAGCTGCCTTCCTTTATACCTGACGTCAGGTTTACGGCCGAAGGCAGCCAACGTCATATACCAAAGGCGTTGGTATTCTGGCCGACTGGGGGCTACTGGGAGCTGGATAACCCATTTTCTAAGGATTGCAACAGTGAAACACAATGAACAACTGTACAGCGCCAGTGTAGTGTTTAGGTAAAAGGTAAATCCAATGTATTAACTTCCAACATGTAAAATAAACTTCAAAACATCTGAAAAATTATGCTAAGAGTAAATTAGATATGTGAAAAAAAGCAAAGATCTTAGGGGTTGAGTAAAAGTGAAGAGTTAAAGAAGACTTAAGAGATGTGACCTGAGGGGGTAACAGGTACATTCTGCCTGTTTAACCAAATGTAATTTAGTAGAGAATGGAACTTGGAATAAGATGATGAGTCTAATTTCAGTTGGGAGGGGCTCCCATAGTTTGGGCCTGAGAATTGAGGATGCATGGTTATTAACATGTAGATTGTATTGTGGGATTTTTAGGTTGTATGTTTGGGGGAGGTGGCGTATTTATTTATTTATTTACATTTGTTGACTGGGAGTGTCCGACTGGACGTAGGTCCATTTTCAGCAGAGGCCCGGGGAGAAAAGCTCCACAGTTAAAATATACAGACAGCAGTTGCATTGGATTTACATAGCGATTAATAATTTGACTAACATAGTACATCAGTAGACAACTAGAATCTTTATCTGTGAAGTACATAACAGACATTACCAATTGTTACAATAAGAAGTTTCTGCTGTATAATAAGTAGTAGGCTTATGAGCATCCGAGCTTGCTATAACCAAGGTAGTTAGTGGGGTGGAAAGAAAGGTAGTGGTTGGATGGGGTGGGTGATGTTAGAGTGGGAGTTGCAAGGGCATAGCCAGCATGTTTTTTAGGTGCGTTTTTAGTAAAGTTTTGAAGTGGGTGCATGATGGTACGGTGGTAATTGTGGGTGGGAGGGAGTTCCATAATTTGGCTATGGCACAAGAGAATAGTGCTTCACTAGCAGAGTTATTGGCTTTAGTGATCTGCAAGTGATTTTTGTTGCTGGATCTTAGTGGTCTGGTGGTGCGATAGGGTTGGAGTAGATTCTGGAGGGATGGGACATTTACTGGATGGTTTACTAGTTTGTGGGCGAGTGAGAGTTGATACCATTGAAGGAGGTGAGGGTGTTCAAGCCAGACCAGTTCAGCAAGTGAGAGAGAGTGGTGACTACAGGAGGATGCCCCTGTGGCGAATTTGGCAATTTTATTTTAGCAGGTCTCTAGCTTGTTTAGATCGCATTGCCTTAGGGTGGAGATAAGGCTTTGGTCAGAAGTTGCTTATTTCTGTATAACACTCCTAGTTTTTTTGTGGACTTTTTTTATGGTCATGGATATGTGAATGTCAAATTTTAGTTTATTGTCTATTTCCACTCCAAGCAATTTGGTCTGTTCTGTTGACTGTATAGTGGTGTTGTCTTTTGCTGTGATGTTAAAGTGAGAGTTGTTTTGAGTATGTTTTGGTGGGTTGGAAGAGTAGTTTAGCTTTGTTTGGGTTGAGTATTAATTGGGCATCGGATACCAAGTTTCAACAGAGGAAAAGGTGTCCTGTGTGACTTTTTGCAGTTTGGGTAGGGACTGGGCTAAGCAGATGATGGTGGAGTCATCTGCGCATTGTATGAGTGCGCCATGTTTGGTGGCAGAGGCTAGATTATTGGTGAAAATAGTGAAGAGTAGGGGTCCAAGGATGGATCTTTGGGGAACCCCTATAGAGACAGGTAGTTGGGGAGATGTATCATTCTGCCATACAACGGACTGTTGGAGGTCAGACAGGTAACTCTGAAACCAGTTGGTGACTGATTGAGAGAAGGATAGGTTATTGAGGACAGAGATGAGCTGTTTGTGTGGGACCATGTCAAATGCTTTAGATAGGTCTAAGAAAGTAGCAGAGGAGAGAGAGAGTCATTGTTTTTATGCTGAAGGATAGTGTTAATAAAGGAGAGTAAGGCAGTGGTGGTGCTATGGTTTGGTCAGAAACCATGTTGAGTACTGGAAAGGAGGTTGTTAGTAAGGAGGTAGTCTGAGACCTGAGAGTGAATGCATAGAAAGAATAGCTATGGGGCGGTAACTGGTTAGCTTTGTGGAGGGCAATTATATGTGATGCTTTCCATAGTGTGGGAACGTAACTTTCTGACAGAGATCGGTTAGGCCAGAGCATCAGCTGCGATTTGTAGGTATTCATTTGGGAGATTGTCTGCTGCTAATTTGGTAGGCTTAAGTTTAGTTAAGAGTTTTTTTTATGTTGGAGGTAGGTACAGGAGGAAAAAGAGAAGGTAGTGGGGAGATTACTAGTTGAAGGTGTGGGTTAGAGGGGAGGGGGTTTGCATTGTTGAATTGTTTCGGGCTGTGTTGGGAGGAGTCTAGGGCAGACTGGTAGTATTGGAATTTGTCCTGTTTTACTAGCTTTTTGACTCTCTTGCATAGTTCTAGGAATTTCTGTATAGTTGAGGGGGTTTTGGTTTTGCGCCAGTGCTCCCAGGCTTTATCCCCGTTTTTTCATTTCTGACTTTGTGGTTTTTTGTAGCCATGGGGAGGGTTGTCCTTTGGTTCTGGAAAGTCTTATGGGGGTATGGTAATTAAGGATGCTCAGGAAGGTAGTACTAAAAAATTCAACTGCGTCACCAAGACTGAGGTACTTTAGAGGATGCCAGTTACATTCTTTGACAGATGAGATGAATGTGAATGGGTTAAAGTTTATTTTTTTTACGTATCTGACAGTAGACGACAGGTTTAGCTTGGTATAGGTATTTTTTGAGTAGGAATGTGGGGGAGTGATCACTGAGGCTATCTGATAAGCAGCCTGTTATATATGACTGGGGGCTCTTACTGAGTAGTATCCAATCCAGGGTAGTGTGCTTGCTGAATTTTTTAATTTATCCTGGTTGGCGACTGGACTAGTGGGTGAAGCCATGAAGACATGATGGGTTGGATGGCTGCCAGAACAGGATTGCCAGACAATATTGAAATCACCTAAAATTATAGTTTCTTGGGGGAGATGGTGGGTAGACCAGTTGAGGAGGTTTTCTAGTGGAGGGATGTTTTGGCCAGGTGGGAAGTAGCATCCAATTATGTTGATAGTTTTGTTTTGGTTTATTTTGAGGTTGGTATATATTACTTCTTCACTGCATATTTGTGGAGCTGATGATTTTAAGATCTGGATGTTTAGATGTTGTTGAAATATTATAACTACACCGCCTCTTTTCTTGTTTAGCCGGTCTACTCTTAGTATGCCGTAACTGGTAGGGAGGATTTTCTCACTGGTAATGTGAGGTTTCAGCCAGGTTTCTGTCAGGATGACTATATCTGGGGAGTACAAGTCTATGGTGGCATGGAGTTCATGGACTTTGTAGGATATACTTCTAATATTTAGGTTTAGTAGAAGGAAGTCACTTTGCTTTCTATTGGCTGTGATATGGGAGACGTTGTGATTTCTAGTCTGATTATGAGGACTGGGGTTGAAGATGGTAGGGCCAGGGTTGGGGTGGATGTCTCCACCTAGGGCTAGTTTTGATATGCATGAGGTTATTAGTTTTCTCAGTTTTTGAATGTGTTTATTAGGGAAACTAAGATTGTGCTCTGTGGGTAATAGGTATGGTGGGAGGGTTACTATGTTAAGTTGTAGGGATGCTTTATGTTTGAGAAATATAGTTGGTAGAATATGCAGGGGGTGCATAGGGATGGTTCTTGAGTTGGTGGGAGGGGAGCTGAGTGAGGGTAAGACATGAGTGGTGGTGTGAGTAGTAGTACAGTGGTAGTGGTTGAGTGGGGGAATGATGGGAGTTTTGGTAGGATGTAAGATATGCAAGGAGAGAGTGCATGCAGTGAGCATAGGTAAGCCATGCTTGTACATGTTAGCTGAGGAGGAGTGATAGTAGTGGGAAGATGGAGGAGGTAGTCTTGTGTTTAGTGCCGTGGTTGGCTATTGGAAGGGATGGGAGGGAATAGGTGGCAGGGTGGGGAGCGAAGCGGGTAGAGACCTTGTTAGTTGCTCTTATGAGGGGGCTGGAAACAATTAGGTAACAGAGTAAACTGATAAATGAACATATGATAGCGAATGTGGAGACTCGGGTAGGTACCCTGTATTTCCACAAACTATCAGTTAACTGTGCCCCAATTCAGGCAGTTTTAATAAGTTCTATGGCAGAGCTGAGCATGAGGTGCTCAAAGGGTGGTTGTAGTTTTAAAAATGGTCCCTGCCACAGGTAATTTTTATTAACTTTGGGATCGGCTTAAGGTAATAAACAGGGAAGGGGGAGGGGGAGAAACAAGGGTGTGAGCAGGCAGTTCTTTTGTACTACTGCTAATGAGCCAAAGCAAAGGCAAGTTTGTGTTTAAGAAACAATCAGAATTGACCAAGGACTGCTCTGAAACTGTAAGTCATTTCTTAACCATTTCTCAAGTGGAAAAACAGGATAACCTTGTATCAAGTAGGCTACAGTCGTCTCAGTTTAAATTAACAAACACACAGTATTGATCAGTTATGGATACTATTTGCTAAGAGAAGGGAATAAGAGAGAAAATGGAAGATAAGAGTGTGTGTGTGTGGGGGGCTGCTTACAAGCCAAAGCAGAGTGCTCTCCAGGGGAAAATGAATATTGGCTCAAACAGGTAGACACATACTCGAAGGTAACTTTAGCTGTTTGCAGAGAGTTCAGACCCAGACTGCGCTTTTCTTATAAGAATGATAAAGGTGGTACCGCCATTGAATACTTAAGAGTGGTGTTAGGTTGGAGAGACACTGAGCTCCTCATGGGGCCTGTAGCAGAGTGGATTATAGTCTTACTAGTTTTGATGTTAAAGGAGCAAAGAGTATGTTCATGAAAGAGTTTTAACAACTTAAATCCTAGGAGCAGGTATGCTCTTTGGTTATATGGGAGGGAGTTTGTCTTTTTAGTGTTATACAGACGTGTTAATTTCTTGGTGCGTGTGTAACAAATCTACGTATTATGTTCGCTAATGTTTAAAATAATGCTGAAGCTTTCAGTAGAGGATGCTGATACACAAGAGGGAGCAGGATCCCTTTCCCTATTGCAGAGATGGTGGACTGTGAGAAGAAAGGGGATTTTTTTTCTGCCCAGAAAAGTACAGGATTAATTTTGTGCATATTTTCAAGATACAGGTGAAAGTTGAGCATAAGGTCTAACAAGAGACCAAGTCACATGAAAGACAAGACTTGCTCTACAAGACGATTGTTGTGATTATAGATTGTTGACGTTTTCTTTGCTCTGCTTAGTTTTTGTTTAGTACTAAAGAGCGCAGATTTAGTTTTGGATACATTTAGTATGTTTTTTGTAGTAATCCACTCAATAAGGTGAATGAAGTCAGATTGTACATCTTACTGTAAGGTATTTAGGGAGTGGTTAGAAAGTAAACCACCATGTCAACTACATAAAGGGCATAAAGGAGTAGAAGAATGTAAAAAGACGGAGTGGAAGTTTACTGATGCATATAGAGAACAAATCCTTGAAGTACACTTTTGAGTAGTGGAGTGGAAAGAGGTACAGCAGTTACAGTTCACTGAGAAATAGCAGACGGTCACACAACTTTGGAACCAAAGGATGGCATTAGGGCTAATGTCTAGTTCTGAAAGGTGGATTACAAGAGAGGAGTGATTAAATCAAGGCTCTGGTAAGGTCCATAAAAACTGTACCCGAGAACATGCCTTTGTGCAAATGAGAATTTCATTAGTCAGAGACCAGATGACTGTTCCTCCCTGTCCAGAAGCCAAGATGGCCATGTTCCTCCCTGCCAGAAGACATTCTGCCTTTGGGATAAAAAAGTGATATTTAAGCTAGGCTAGCTATCCTCACAGGCCATTTTATGCCTAACCAATTTCCCTTTTTGTGCCCAAATAACCTATTGCATTTGATTACAGACTGGCCATACCCATTCCATGGTTAATAAAACGAAGTTATGCACTCACCATAACGTTCCATCTGAGTAGGTGTTCTTCATTGTTTTCAACCTGTGGGTTCAGAGCCGTATCGGATCCGACTCGGCCGCATATCCAGCATCTGATCCAAGCTCAAAGCTCCTTCCCTTACCCATAATGCCCAGATCCTTCCTCCCTTCAGATCGAGTTTGCTACCCAATCAATTACTCACACCCGACCCAACAGGACTTTGTCACTACCAGAAAAAATTCCTAAACAAAGAGAAGGATACAAGGTCACCCTAAGTGTCCACCTTCTATACTGACATAGTCAACAAACAGCTCAGACAAGGCCAGGGGATGGTTGAAGACAAATGAAGAATTACTCAGATGAACTTTATGGCAAGTACATAACTTCTTTATCTGAAGTAATTGTTTTCATTTGATCTTCAAACTGTGGGACAGAGTCCGCAGCTACTAAACACCTGGGAGGCCCTCATGGAAGGATATGCCAGAGCACAGCAGAGCCAAAGGATGCCCTGTTCCTGAATACAATGTCCAACTTATGAGAAATGAAGGTATGATCTGAGGACCAAGTAGCTGCAGAACAAATATCGTCCAACGAAACTCTGGACAAAAAAGCTGCAGAAGTGGCCATAGGTCTGGTAGAATGTGCTTGCACCTGACCTAGCAGGGAAATCCCACTGACAGAATACGCCCAAATGATACACTGGGAAAACCAATGGGCAATAGTAACTTTGGAGATTGGTTTCCCTAAAAAGGGTTTGGAGTAAGAAACGAAAAGCTGGTCAGACTTACGAAATGCTTTTGTTCTGTGTAAATAGAAATATAACCGTCTGTGTACATCCAACAAGTGCAATTTATATTCTCCCTTATTTTGAAAATTTGGAAAGAAGACTGGGAGATTAACACATTAATCATGTAATTAATGATGGCCTCTGAAGTTACTTTGGGAAGAAGAGATTGATTAGTACGCAAAGACACCCTTTGTCCTTATAAAAAATCATATACGGGACTTCGACCGATAGGGCTTGAAGTTCCGACACTCTCCTGGCAGAAGTAATGGCAACTAAGAATGCAGTCTTCCACGACAGAAACTACAGATCCACTGAAGCTGCAGGTTCAAAGGGGGGTTGGGGGTGAGGGATGGCGACACTAAAGCCTGAAGCATTAATGTAAGATCCCACAGTGGCGTAGCATCCTTCACCAGGGGTCTTAGAAGAAAGGTACCTTTAAGGGATCCAATGCCCGCTGCGAAGCCCATACAGAAAAACGTTTCTACTTGCCATATTCTACCTTCTTTGTAGAAGATTTATGAGCTGCCACCAGAATTCGTTTGATGGGAGAAGATAAACTGAGAGTCCTGATAATCATGGGAACTGCAGCAACCAAGCAGTGAGCTTCAAGCTGTCCGGGCCTGGATGGGAAATCCCTGAGGGGTGAGAAATGAGATCCGGAACTGGATCCAACGTCCATGATGGAGCCACCAGATGAGACCAGAGAGAGAGAAACCAGACTTGGCGAGACCACAAGGGGGCAATGAGGATCATGAAGCTCCCCAGCCTGTGAGTCTTCAGAAGAAAGTTTGGTATCAAGGGTGGAGGAGGAGAAGCATAAGAGGACCAGGAGGCCAAGCGTAAGTCAGAGTGTCTCTAGGGGCTTCCCCCTGAGGGGGGTTCAGAGCGAAGAACTCGCTGCATTTTGCATTGGAAGGAGAGGCAAATAAATCGCAGCAAGGCTGACCCCACTTGTGAAAGATCTCTTCTGCTACTAAAGGATTCAGAGACCACTCGTAAGGCATCAGGATAGATCTGCTGAGCCCCTGTCTGCTAGAATGTTGGACCGTTCCAGAATGTGTATTGTCAACAGAAAATGGCCAGTGGAGATCACCCATTCCCACAATCGCATGGCTTCACAACAAAGGGGATAAGATTTGGTTCGCCCCCGTTTGTTGATGTACCAGACCACTGACATATTGTCTGCCTGTATAGCAAGTCTTCCTGAAGGAAGATGGACATGGAGAGCCTGCAATGGAGAGAAGCACTGACCCTCATCTCCAGGACGTTGATATGCAAACTGGTCTTGTAGGGGGACCACATGCCTTGAAGTGTCCTTCCCGAGCAATAGCCCCCCACTCCAGCTGTGAGGCATCCGTAGTCATCGTGGCGTTGGGAAATGATGGGAGAAAAGGATGTCCCCAGACTAGATCCAGGGAATGAAACCACCACTGTAGAAAGTCCCTGCACACTCGAGAGAGTCGAACAGGGTGAGACAACGGCAGATCTAACAGACCATTGTACAGAAAGGGTACACTGAAGGATCCACATGTGAAGGCACACCAAGGGTAAAAGATTGATTGTGGCCACCACGGACCCCAATGCCCATAGTACCCCTTCTGCCGTCAGAGTGAGTTTGAAGAATGTAAAGAACATGTAACTTCAGACTGCGTAACCTGTCTGGAGTAAGGAAAACTCTTGTTTGAAATGTATCTAACTGAGCCCCAATGAAGTCTAAGGTCTGAACTGGGACCAGAGATGATTTGCTGAGATTGAAGGTGATGCCTAACCTCTGGGCTAGCAGCAGAAAGGAATGACTCGCTTGACAAAGTTGATGCCTGGAAGGAGCAGCGAGGAGCCAATCATCCAGGTAGGGAAATACCTAAATACCCTGGAGTCTCAGGTGAGCTACTACTACTAACATCACTTTGGTAAACACACTGGGGGCTGTGGCGAGACCAAAGGGGAGAACTGAAAATGACCATCTCCTAGCCAGAAGCAGAGGAACCTCCAAAAGCATCTGCCCATCTTGATATGATAGTATGCATCCTGGAGGTCAATCGAGCACATCCAATTTTTCTCCTGCAGGAAGGGCAGGATACACTGAAGGGTGATCATCCGGAATATTGTTTTGGCCTCTGACAGGTTTAAGGTGGATAGCTCCAGAATTGGTCTTGGATCCCCCGTCTTCTTTGCCACTGCAAAGAACCTGGAATAAATGCCTAATCCGGACTGGTCTTGGGGACGTGTTGGATGACACATTTTTCTAGCAACTTTATTTCCAGGGCTGCTTCCTCCCTGTGCGTGGGTGGAACATCCAGAAGGTGTTTCGGTGGTACAGGTGGCTCGAGGAGTGGGACCGAATAACCTCTGGATATAATCTGCAACACAAGAAGCAATGTGCACCCGAAGGCAAAAATGAACTTATGCCAAGTAACAAGCCAACAAGTTGGATAATTCCCAATAAAGTCCTGACAAGATGTAGTAGTATAAACAACTCTTTAATATTTGGTATGCTTATATAAATTATTTTACTGTTTACATCTGTGGGATGTTCAAAACAGTTTTTTCAAATTCCGCCCTGTTTTATACACTTTGTGACCGAGGACGAGATGGTCAAGGGTCTCGACGAAATAGAGAGAACCCTCTCCACCATATCAAAAGCTGAAGAGGAACAGACATCCTGAGAAAGGCCAACAGGAACAGTCACCCTCTGACCCAAAGGGAGAACCAGAGCTGAGCCTCAAGCACAGAGATACTGAGAGGAAGGCTGCGTTCCGTTACATTTGGAGCCAACATCAATCCCTTGGATCAGACGCCAACAGCTCATAGGTTCTGACCCAGTTGGATCAGACCTGCTCAAAGTCATAACCGGCGTAGAGGTAGAAGGTACCGTCGGCACTGGCAAGGGCTCCAAAACCAAAGGTTGGATCAGAGAAGGGGTAATGGTGGTGAAAAAGGGCTGTGTGCTCCCTGCTCCGGAGGGAGAGGGGGCAGGCAAGACTCCCCTGCGAATCTGGATGCAGATAAATTTCCGCATCATCCTGTCCATCTCCACTCCGGGTGGAGCAGGAGGTGGCGACAGACTCCAGCCTGGAAGAACATTGAGGTGAAGCCTGCATTGGCGACTGGATCTGGGGCTCCTCCAGCTCTGGAAAAATGGAGATTGGGAGGGTCCAGTCTCAGAGCAGACCTTGATTTAGGCAGAGGGCCGATCGGAGTCGAGCGATCTGGAGATCGCTTTCTTGGCCTATCCTCCTTAGAGGACTTATCCCAGGGCCTCTTAAAGGGAGTTTCGCCGAGGCCAGGGAGGAGGTAGAAGTAGAACTTGGGGGTGGAGAGACCCAAGTCTCGGAAGACAGAAGGCGGCCCTTAAGTATTAACTTATCCCTCCTGTCCTTTAGTGCCCAGGGATTAAACCAGGCACAGACGGAGCAGCAGGTCTGAACATGGGCTGCCCCCATACACACTACACTCAGAATGTGGCCATCGACTGGGCAAAACTTATGGCCACACACTTTACACTTTCTGAACCCTGGCTTGGGAGTGTCTATTTCCAAAGCAGGACCAGCATACACACAAGCATTCAAACACACACACGCTAAGAGAAGAGAGAAAAAGAAAGAAAAAATTTTTTTTTTAAACATGCGACCACAAGAAAGGGGAGGTAGAAAGAAGAGAGATGTATTAACTAGACGAGAGTGTGTTAACCCTAAAAAGCAACACTTCTCGCACTTACAATGCAGACAGCTCAGACCACAATGCGGACTTTACAGGCGGCAAACAATATCTAAAGGGAGAAAGGAGACAGGGACATTGAGGGTAAGGGGAGGAGCTTTGACCTCAGATCAGATGCAGGATATGCGGCCGAGTCTGATCCGATACGGATCCGTGAACCCACAGGTTGAAGAGCAAATGAAGATAACTACTTCAGATTTATATTTTACCCCTAAAGAAAATAACTGGGATCATATCATAGACAATTTGAGGAGTCCCATGCATGTGGACAAAGTATTTAGGAAATTCCTTTGTCCATTAATAGTACAGAAGACAGTCCTGGGATACATTTTCTGTTTCTATTCCATTGTTTGAAGTTGCACTTGAACATGGACAGGGACAAATTTTGCTTGATGTGGATATGGAGTCTGTTCCAGTCCATCTGTATCCTCTGTGAGACACATCTATCCCTCCAAATCATTCTGTAAATGGTGTAGACTAAGTTTATATCCCTAGACAGAGTATTTCTGATATCATGTGATTTGCTGACATGCAGCAAATCCATCAGTATTGCGTTGGAGGATCCCTTGTATGCCAAACACAGGTTGCCTCTTAGCAGTGTGTGGGGGAAAGAACATAGTGACAGGGCTTGGAGTCTGTCCATGTAGGACATGTTTAGCCCTTGTATTCTGAAAGTTGAACGTACACAATTTTCTCAGAAATTTAGTATGGCTCTTGTCACATACACTACAAATATGGAACAAATCAAAATAGATATGTGCTACTGAGCAGTACTGCCATTTTATATGATTCTGATTTGGTCTTCTATGTTAAGATCCCTCATTTGTACAACCCGTGTGGCTCACTTATCTAGGGTTCCTCATTTACAATATCATTATGCACGTAGCAGCATTCTTTACATACCCATGCTAATCTTTGCAGCTGTAATACACTGCCTATGAATCTAAGCCAGAATCTTACATCTGCACATGCTGAGCCATTTTTTTTTTTTTTTTGCACCTTCTGAGGCTTCCACTTACAGACCAGAAAGCATCATTTAGACCCAAATATGGAAAAATAATTGGTTCCAGAGCATGAAAGTAGTGAGATAAAAACTTTATATTGTCTCCCTACTTGACTTTTATGCACAAAATATGCTGTGTAAATTGTGAGGAAAGATGCATTTGCTGGAGGAATCAAAATTACTGGGAGAAATATTAAATATCAGATGTGTTTTCTCTCATTTCCTGCAGATCACATCTAAAAGACATCATTCCTTTACTGGAACAAATACAGCTGTAAACGTCCACCAGGTATAGACAACCTACATCCATGGTTCATATGTACCACTGTTGTAATGTCATTGTTGTGCTTCTGAAGCATGTCTCTAATCCTTTCTTACTATCATCACTATGCCTAATATATGGAAATCTGACATAATAAAATAACTGACCTACGAAAAACAGCACACACACCCATCATACTATTGCCCTACTACCAACCTCCAAACCCTGTGCAAAATCTGAGAAAACTGTGTACCTTCAACTAAGAATATAATACTGAACAGCTACAGTCATTCACCTGCATAAGGGAGGACCGTCCACAGAATGAAAAGTCTGACCAGATTCATGTACAAAGCCATAATAAACTAATGAAACGAATTCATAGTTATGTACTCACCATAACTTGGTATGTGTGTTATCCGTAGTCACCATTCATCACATCGGGTCTAGAATCCAACATCAGATCCGAAATGGCATACTTTAAATAACAGCTTAGTTCAAGCTCCTCCCCTCCCATGATGCTCTGCTGCCCTCTAACACATCAGATCGAGTTTGCTCTGGAGAAAAGAAGGAAGGAACTTGCTACCAACAAAGGTCCACCAAAATCCTGCCAATTCTTCAGGAAGGGGGCTGGAGGGTGGGACCATGATGAATGGTGACTACGGATAACAGATACCAAGTTTTGGTGGGTACATAACTATTAATTTGATGTTATCCCAGGTCAGGGTCCCCAACTACCCAAAAAAACATGGGTGACGTCAAGGAAGGACATGCTGAAGAACCGTGGAGCCAAAGGAAGCCCTTCCTCTAGAAACCAGGTCAAGTTTGTAATGGAAAATAAAGGTATGAGGAGAAGACCAAGTTGCTGAGTGTCATACAAAGATTGGTGAGCTACAAAGGTAGCTGAAGTGGCCACGGACCTGGTGGAATGAGCCCTGGTCCAGGCAAAGGAGAACCACATGAGGAATAAATGAAGGAAATGCACTGAGAAATCCAGTAGGAGACAGTAATCTGACACCGCTTCGCCCTTCCTGTTAGGTGAAAAGACCACAAATAATTGGTCTGAGAGCCGAAAGGACTTAGTTCTATGCAAATAGAAACGAAGCTGATGAACATCTAATGTATGTAAAATATACTCTCAGTTATTAGTATAATTAGGGAAGAACACCGGAAGCTGGATTGATTGAGATTCGCTTCAGTGACCACCTTAGGCATAAAAGCATTGGGTTTCAAAGCCACTCTATCTTTATGAAATATTAACTAAGGAGGCTTAACTGTTAGAGCCTGCAACTCTGACACTCTCTTAGCTGAGGTAATAGCTACTAAAAAGGCAGTTTTCCAAGAAAGAAATTTAAGATTGCAAGATTTAGCAGGCTCTTAATTAAAGATTTCAGCACCAGAGAGAGATCCCATGGAGGAGAAGGGTCCTTGACTGGTGGGGTGCAACAAAAACAAACCTTTCAAAAAGGCTTTGCAGAGCTAAGAAAAGGTAGGATTGCTGTTGAGATGAAAATTGGAAACTGCTGCCAACTGAACTTTGCTCATAGAGTGCCCTCCTTAAAAAGACAGACCAAGAAAAGGAGAATATCAGGAATAGGAGCCAGAAATGGATAGAGATACCTATCTCTCGCCCAGATGGAGAATCTCTCATTTACTTCAGTAAACTTTCTTAGTGGAAGACTTCTGGGAAGCAAGGATAATGTCTCTCACAGGCGATGCTAGCCTGGACTTAGCCAAAATCACTGGAAGTGGGCAAACCAAGCTGTCAGGCAGAGGTTCTGCAGATTCAGGAGCAGTCGCAGGAACAGATGGGAGATTAGATCCAGTATTAGATCGAGTACCCAAGGTGGGCACTTCAGATGAGACCGTAAGAGAGGGAAAGTACAGTTTTGTACCCACCATAATGTAGATGTTCGAGTGTTCACACTGCTGCAGTCATCACAGTTGGGTTATCCTGCTGTCAGGCAGTCCCCGCAGTCAGCCAGAGTTCCAAAGTCTTGGTCCGGCGTTGGTTGCTATCTCTTCTTCCCTGACGTCAGTGCGCCAGGGGTATATAAGAGGCATCCAACGCCATTTTCTTCAGTTTTCCTTGCCCCAGATGTCAGGTGCCCCCAAGCAGGTGGGCAATACATATTGCCAATAAAACATGTAAAGGAAATACAAGGAATACCTTCAGTTACAAGCAAATACACCACAAAGGTTGTACCAGATAGAAAGGTATAGAAAAGTTCAGCTAGGTCAGAGGGGATGGAGGGAGGGTAACCTGGACTGCAGCAGTGTGAACACTCGAACATCTACATTTATGGTAGGTACTTGCGAACTGCTTCTGCTTCGGGCACTGCGCGGCAAGAAAGACAGAAGAAGATGGCGTCGGCTGATGCTTATGTACTCCAGCCGCTCTGACGTCGGAAAGAAATGCGACATCAGCCGACGTCGGACCCAGACTTTGGAATCCGGCCGACCGAGGGCTGCCTGAGGCAGGACAACCCATATGTTATGACTGCAGTTGCATTCTTGAAGGACATCTGTACTATGTTCATCGTGTTACACTGTTGCAGTCATCACACTTGGGTTGAATCCCAAAGCTAAGGATGGGTGGTGGAATTAAACAGGGTTTGGAGAAGCTAGTAGGCCCTGCAGAACTGCAGTGGCAAAGCCAGCTCTGGTTTTAGAGTATAGAAATAAGTGGCAGTGCTTGGTGAATGTGTGCACTGAACTCCAAGTTGCAGCCTCCAAAATGTCCTTGGTTGGTACCCCCCTGAGAAAGGCTGTTGATGTAGCTGTAGCCTTGGTGGAATGAGACCTAATGCTAGCAGGTACCAGTTTCCCATGATGTGTGTAGCAGAAACGGATACAATGTGCTATCCATTTTGAAATGGTCTATTGAGAGAGAGCTTTTCCTTGTGATCCTGCAGCATAGGGTACAAAGTGCTGGTCAGATTTTCTGAAAGCCTTAGTTTTAGCCAAGTAGTAACGTAATTGCCTGTGAATGTCCAAAGAGTGCAGGAGCCTTTCTCCTTTGTTCTGGGGGTTTGGGAAAAAGGTGGGCAAATGAATGGTTTGGTTTAGAGCCACACCGGATACCACCTTTGGTATAAAGGAAGGGTTAGTTCTAGAGCGACTCTGTCTTGATGAAAAATGAGGAAAGGTTCCACTGCCATTAGGGCCTTTAGTTCTGAGACTCTTCGTGCTGAAGTTATTGCTAGCAGCAGGGCAGTTTTCCATGATATAAACTGTAAATCAGCTGTAAAAGCTGGTTCAAAGGGCGGCAGTGTAAGCTTTTCCAGAACAAAGTTGAGATCCCAAGTTGGTGTTGGTGCTCTCCTGATCAGTCTTATGTTCTTAGCCCCTCTGAGGTACTGTCTTAGCAGTGGATGTGAAAATATAGGAGGATCTGTGTTGTAGTGAGCTGAAATCGCTGAGGCGTGGATCTTAACAGATGAAAAAGAAAGTCCTTTGTGCAACATCTCAGTTAAATATTGTAGAATCTGAGGAATGTTTGGGACAAGGGGATTTTGGCCTTTAGCCTGGGTCCAGGCGCAAAATCTTTTCCATTTGTCTGAATAGGCTTTCCTGGTGCTGGGCCTCCTGGCCTCCAGAATGACATCCATAACAGCTTTAGAGAGGTGTTGGCTGGTTGATTAGGTAATTTGCCATGCAGCCAGATTTAAAGTCTTGAGCTGGCTGTGTAGAATCTGATTGTTTTGCTGAGTGAGCAGGTGAGGAATTTGAGGCAAAATCCATGGTGGGCCGTGAGCCATGTTCCTTAGTATTGGATACCAGTGTCTGCGTGGCCAGTCTAGAGCAATGAGTATCATTTGTGGCCTCTCTAATCTGACTTTCAGCAGCACCTTTGCTAGAAGAGGCAGTGGAGGAAAGGCATACACTGTTAATGTTTTCCAGCTGAATGAGAGGGCGTCCACTTTCCAAGCTAGTGGGTGGAATGTCCTTGTGCAAAATTTCCAAAGTTGGTAGCTTTGGGGGTTGGCAAACAGATCTATGTCTGGGTGTCCCCATTTTTGAGTTATCAATGCAAATACTTGTGGATCTAGTTTCCACTCATGAGGATCCATGATGTTTCTGCTTAGATCGTCTGCCAATGTGTTTTTCTTTCCCGGCAGGAATTGTGCTTGTAGTTGAACTTGGTAGGTCAGTGCTGTGTTCCACAAGGTCATTGCTTGCCTGCACAGTGAGTAGGAGTGTGTGCCCCCTTGCTTGTTTATGTACCACATTACTGTGGTGTGGTCCGTCTTTATTAGTTGTTGTCCTGGATGTAGGAGGTCCTTGAAAGCTGTTAGGGCATTTTGTACAGCTAGCATATCTTTTTGATTGATATGCAGATGCCTTTGATCTGTAGACCATTTGCCCTGAATGCACTGTCCTGCCATGTGTGCTCCCCCAGGCATAATCCGATGCATCTGTTGTTATAGTTTGCCTGGCTGTGGGTATGGTAAAAGGCTGACCCTTGTTGAGGTGACATGCCTGAGCCCACCACAGAAACTCCCGTTGAAGGCAGGGAATGAGTGGTATTATTGTTTCCAAGCTGTGGCTGTGCTGAGTCCATAAGCTTTTCAGGTACCATTGTAATTTCCTCATATGCAGTTTTGCAAATGGTATTAGTAGTATGCAAGATGCCACAAATCCCAAGGCCTGCAGAATTTTTCTTGCAGGGAGTTGGGTCTTTGTTGCCATCGTTTTGAAGTATTGAGTCAGCTGTTCTTGCTTGTCTGGCGTGAGATAAGCCATCTGGGCCGTTGTATTTAAGCTGGCACCCAGGAATATTATGTTTTGTGAGGGCACTAGTTTTGAGTTCTTTTCGGTTACTGTGTACCCTAGGCAACTTAATAGGTGTTTGACAAACGCCAGATGCTTTAAAAGAATGTCCTTGCTTTCTGCTTGAATAAGGGCAGTCGTCCAGGTATGGATATATTTGACTTCCTCTTTGTCTGCAGTATGCAATTACTGGTGCCAGGCATTTTGTGAAGACCCTGGGCGCAGTAGATAAGCCAAAGGGCAGTGCAGAGAATTGATAATGAGTTGAACCTGCACTAAATCGGAGGTATCTTCTGCAATTTTGTCTGATAGGGACATGCAGGTATGCCTCCTTGAGATCCAATGTTACTAGCCAGGCCTTCTTGCCCAGCATCTTGAATTTGGGTACTTGCAGATAAGTGTTTAGAATTGAAAGGTCCAGAATGGGTCTCCAGGCTTTGTCCTTTCTGGGGACTAGAAAGAGTCTTGAGTAAAATCCTTGTCCTTGCTCCTGTGTAGGTACCTGTTAAATGGCTCATGTCCATGAGAGCTGTAATTTGTTTTTGAGCCTCTGCCCATTGATTTGGTGGCAGGTTTGGCATTCCTTTTATCCTTGGCAAAGTGTGAAAGTGGAATCTGTATCCTTGTGAGACAATATTTAGGACCCATTTGTTTTTTGTGATGATGTGCCAGTTGTCTGCAAAAAGTGTTAATTTTCTCCCAAGGGAGCTGCCAAGAGAGATTTGCTTGGCAGTCTGAGGGTTAAGTCATTGTGTTTGTCTTCTGATAGCTTGGGGCCTTGTCTTCTCCTCCTTTCTGGGTTGCGGTGCCCCATTGTCGGGGCTTGTAAGGGCCTTGTGACTGACCTCTGCCCCTTGGGCATCTGTATTTGCCCCTCTGTGGTCTGTCAGAAGCCGGAAAGGACCAGTTTTTTGTTGGCCAATTTCTGCTGAAACGAGGGGGTTGAACCTGTAAAAAATCCTTGACCGTCTGCACAGATTTTGCCTTATCCTCTATTTTCTTTAAAACCTCTTCTGCTTTTACACCAAATAAATAATAATAATAAATAAAGAGCAGCATTTACCAGAGTACTTCAAAGGCCTAGCAAAACTCTTCCAGCTGACTGTAAGGAAAATCCTGCAGGCCCTGGGGTTCATGGCATCTTGCATCCTTCTGATACCTTTGGCAAGACTTCATATGAGAAAGCTGCAATGGTATTTAAAAAACTTATGGTCTCAACACAGCCAAAGCCTAGAGGACATAATCCCACTTATTCCGTGTCTGCAAAAATATTTTTTATGGTGGGCTCAAGCCAGTCAGCAAAACAAAGGCATGTCTTTCAACAGACCTCAAGCAGGCGAAATGATTACAACAGACGCCTCAGACCATGGATGGGGGGCGCACATGGAGGACAGATGCATTCAAGGGCAATGGAACCCAAAGGAAAGACATCTGCACATAAACCAAAAGGAAATGTTGGCAGTGATACATGCAATCGAGACTTTCGAACAATCACTAAGACAAGGGCATTTACTGATAAGGACAGACAACACCACTGTCATGTGGTACATAAACAAGCAGGGAGGCACTCATTCTTATCCCCTCTGCAGACTAACAATGCTTCTCTGGGAAAAATCCCTGAGCCTGAAGATACATTTACAATCCCAGTTTGTACCAGGAAAAGACAATGTACTGGCGGACAACCTGAGCAGAAATTTCATGGATCCACACAAATGGATGCTGCATCCTCATATTTTCTCTCAACTGACAAAGACATGGGGAAGACCGGATGTAGATCTTTTCGCCTCCCACTTAAATCATCACCTGAAAAAGTTCTGCACAAGGACTCACCATCCTCTAGCCTGGAAGATGGATGCTCTCTCCTTCAGCTGGAATTCTCTAAAAATTTATGCATCCTACCCCTCTGTATACTTCTTTTTGGGTCCCTCCCCCTTTTCCCATTAGCTAGCTCCAGACTGGCCAAGGCAGCACTGGTACCCATTGCTATTGACCATAACTCGGACCAAACCATGGCCTCTGACCCTATGGCCCCTGCTCCTAACACAACACAATTACAGGACTGTACATCAAGACCTGAAATCATTACATCTGACAGCCTGGAGGCTTACATGATTTCTCCACCTAACTCTCTATCAAAATCGGTTCAAGAAATCCTGCTGGAAGCACGCAGACCTTCCACAAGAAAAACATACTCAGCCAAATGGAAGAGATTCAGCATCTGGAATGCCAACAGGGGTCAGGACACAGCATTACCGAGTATACCTCAGATTTTAGAATACTTGGCAGAACTACTTCATACTGGACTTTCATACTCTTCAATACACCAAATAAAACATCCTGCTGTAAAGGTGCATCCAATAATTTTGCTTTAACATGATCAGGTAGGGTTTGTTCTTTTAACCAAGCATGTCTACGTATGACAGACCCAGTCACTGCTGCTCTACAGGAAGCCTCCAATGAATCAAATCCACATTGTAAAGTATGTTTTCCCACTTGTTCAGCTGCATGCAACAAATCTTGCATTTCCTTGAAATCAGGCTGCTCTGAATGTGTGATCATTTTTTTGTTTTAATTGAGACATCAGGTATTGCTGATATTTCAGCATGTGAAACTGGCAATTTAAGGCCCTCATAGCTAGAGTAGCTGAGGTATATACTTTCTTTCCCCATCTGTCTAGTGCTCTGGAATCCCTTTCAGAGGGTACAGGATATTTAGCAATAGAGGCCTTAACCCCTTTGGGACCCCGAGAAATGGTTTCTGGATCAGCAACAGGGCTTTTATAAAGGAATTTGTGTGAGTCAGGGACTCTGTAGTACCTGTCTGGTTTGGCTGGTGCAGGAGGTAGAGTGTCTGGGTTAAGGCTAGATTCTAAGTAAACATCATCTACAATGTCTAACAAGGGAGGGATAGCAAGTGGTCTGTGCTGGGGTAGTAAAAGGAATTCTCTGAGCCTTTTCTTAGAATCAGAGTAATCCTGGCCTTCCCAGTGGAAATGTTCCCTCATGGTATGTAAAGTTTCCCAAAAAGAGTAGTCTTCTGGGGGAGATGCTGAGGGAATAGACTCTTCAACATCAGAGTCTTCATAAGGGGGGAAAGAGTATTCCTGTTCCTCAGAAGAATCTGAGGAAATTGAGACCTGGTCAGAGGAAGCATAATCCTCCTCCTGTCTTGGCCTTTTATCAGGAGAGGGAGGGAAACCCTTGATTAGGGTAATTAAATCTTCAGCCATCTTAAGCATCTGTTTCTTAGGCATGGGGCCTTGTACTGGAGACTGCTGTACAGTCTTTTTTGTTTTTAAAGGAGTTTTCAGCTTTGCATAAGATTTGATGGTGAGTGTAGTCGGTCTGAAGACACCTTCTGCAACTGAAGGTGTTTCAACTGCACCGGAATCTCCTTCTGCTCTGGAGTCAGAAGGGGCTAAAGATGAAGGCTGCGGCGGCCTAGTAATCTCCGCTTAGGAATCGGAAGCAGTCTGAGGTTCTAAATCAGCGGTCGTCAGGGGCTGCGTAGGCGCCTCACTGAAAACCAGAGAACCAGTGACTGGCCCAGCAGAGGCCTCGGAGTCTGGTTTGGGTCTCGGCTGCCTGTCCTTATTCCTTGTGTTTTTTATGCATTCCGGTCGTCGGTTGCTCCGACAGCATGGTATAATTAAATTTCCTACCAAAGTAATGTCGGGCGAAATCAAACCGACGTTTAATAGTTCGTTTATTAAACCTAGCCCAAAACCGACAACCTGTGACATTGTGGTCTGGGCCTAGGCAAGGAATACAATAAGAATAAAAGTCCTTATGAGGTATTTGCTTCCCACAAAAATGCAATTGTTAACTTTTTCTGACATCGGACTGAGGCAAGAAAAGGTTCCCCAACGGGGTACTTAGCTTTATTGAAGACTTCGGTCTGAAATTCGATTTGAAAATCTCAGGAGTCGGCCGACCAGCACTTGCAAACTGCTTCTGCTTCGGGCACCGCGCGGCAAGAAAGACTGATGAAAATGGCGTCGGATGCCTCTAATATACCCCTGGCGCACTGACGTCAGGGAAGAAGCGACAGCAACCGACGCTGGACCAAGACTTTGGAACTCTGGCCGACTGCGGGACCGCCTGACGGCAGGATAACCCAAGTGTGATAACTGCAGCAGTGTAACACGATGAACATCCACACTTGCTAAGGCCAGAAGGTGGCAATGAGGATCAAATGCATCCTGAGCCATCTGGCTTTCTGAAGAACTTTGTGAATTAAGGGTAAGTGTGGAAATGCATAAAGGAGACCCAGAGGCCAATCTTGAGTCAGTGCATCCCCGGAGGACCCCCCCTGGGGGGAGGGGGGGATCAAGACAAAGTAACTGTTGCATTTGTGATTGAGAGGGGATGCAAACAGATCACAGCTCAGTTGGCTCCACCGACGGAAGATCTGATTCGCCACTAATGGATTCAGGGACCACTCGAGAGGAGTCAGAATGGCCCTGCTCAGCTTGTCAACCAGCACTTTCGCTGTTTCAAGAATGTGCTTTGCAAGGAGAAAGTGCCCCGAGGACATCACCCATTCCCAAATTCTCACGGCCTCGCAACACGGCAGATAAGAACATGTGCCCTCTTGCTTATGTACCATACAACAGCCATGTTATCCATATGAACTGCTATCATTCAGAGAGGGAGGCAGTCCTAAAAGGCATGGAACAACAGAATGACTGCTCCGATCTCCAGAACATTTATGTTCAGTTTGGTCTCTGCTCCTTAGACAGTCTTTCCCTGAAAATGACCCCCAAAACCCTAGGAGGGAAGTGCCCATGGCCGTAGGACCTGGAGGAGAGAATGGCCTTCCCTACAGGAAGTCCAGGGAATCCATCCACCAAGAAAGGTGCTTCCGACAAATTGGACTGAGACAAATAGGAACTGACAGAGGGTGAGAAAGGGCAGACCACTGCACCACCAGCATGCATTGCAGCACCTTCATGTAATATCTGGCCAGCGGCACCAGATTCATGGCAGCTGCCATAGACCCCAATGCCCTGAGAATGAGAAATACTGGTGGACAAGTTTGCTCCAGAAGGTCCTGAAAATGAGATCGAATAAGAATTACCCGGAGGGAAAGGGCTGCAATCTCTGAGGTGCCTATAAATTCCATTTGTTAGGCAGTCAGGGAAGATTTGGCCAGGTTCACCATTATCTCCAGCTGATCGAAGAAATGAAGAAGGTAATGTATGTTTTCCACCAGTTGATACTTTATGGGGGCAGTAAGAAGCCAGTCGTCTAGGTATGGAAAGACCTGGAATTCCTGCAGCCTGAGATGAGCTGCCAACACTGCCATGCATTTGGTGAACACCCAAGGGGCTGTGGTGACTCCAAAGGGCAGGGCTCTGAACTGGAAGTGATCAGCTCCTAAGTGAAAGCGGAGAAATATCCTGGACCACCTATTTTGATATGGTAGCACGTTCTGGAGAGCCACAGAGCACATCCAGTTGTTCTTGTGCAAAAGAGGCACAATGGACTGCACAAAGACCACCCAAAACTTTGACTTCTTGACAGACAGGTTTAATAGGCTGAGGTCTAGAAGGGGACGCAGGATTCCAGTTTTCTTGGGTACTAAAAAGATGCGGGAGTAAGTTCTGGAACATCTCTATCCTGTGGAGACCCTTTGGATGGCTCTTTTTCACAGGAGGTTGGAGACCTCTAGACTGGCTCTTTCAGAGACTGGGTGGCATGTCTGGAAGAGTTCTGCCCTTTGGTGGGGTTTCTGAAAAGGGAATGTAACAGTCCCTGGATATAATTCTTAGCACCCACTGACTGTTTGTGATATCTGTTCAGGCTAAGGGGTGCAAAAGCGAAGCGACCCCCGACTGCCTCCAGGGTGGGACAGTCGGGCAACGCCTCAGAGGTGTCAAAAGGATTCCTCAGAGAATAGCTCCCTGGAACCTGGTTTTGCAAGCCACCCCTGCCTCTAGGGGAGTGTCTACCATTGAAACCTCTCCCAGTCCCCTGGAAGAGGAATACTCTGGAACGTCCTGAAAGGAAGACTGTGACTTGTGGAATCGCATCTTCCTATTCTCCTTTTGGGTCTTAGTAAAGGAACTTTGGGGAGTAGGGAATTTGATCCAGACAGCGTCTTCCCCTCTTGTTCACTGCAGGTCAAAGTCTCCTTATCACTAGGTCCAAAAAGGGTGGAACCATCAAAGGGGGCGTTGGTTAAAGATGCTTTGAAGGCCTCTGCAAACCCACAAACGCAGCCAGGCTGGTGCCTAATAGCAATGCCCGTACCTGCCGCCTGTGAGGAATCCTCTGCAACACTGGAGATTAACCTCATGGGCGAGTTAGCAATAGATGTAAGAGTGGCCAGCTTGGGAGAAATGGATTTAAAGTCCTCGCAAACATGGACTCTGCAAGGGAAGCTGAAAGTTCCTTAATTAAGTCCATCTGGAGACGGGTGAAATAAGTCAGGTAACTCAAAGCTCGTAGGCTAAAAGAAGCCAATGCGAACACCCACTTTCCAAACCTGTCCAGTGCTCTCAATTCACGATTGGGAGGGTGGACAGAAGAACTCTGCTCCACCAGCTCTTTCTTGGTGGTGGCACCCACCACAATTGCATCAACAGGAAGCCCCTTGGACCAGAAGGTTTTATCTAAAGGAGGGCTTAAAAATTTATTGGCTCTGGCTCCATGGCATCAGGGTCTTCCTAGGCCATGCTGGCGACAAGACTGATTAAAGGATCAGCAGAGGGGACACCCAAGAGATAGATGGGCAAATACCGAAAGCCTCCAGAAACACGGTTTCCTCAGAGGAAGGGGGGTTGGGCAAACCAGCCATCCTTAACTTTAAGACTCTCCAATATGTTTTTGAAGTAGACATCGGGCAGAGACCTTGGGGACCCAGCCCCTTCAACAGCATCCATGTCCTCAGTGAGGGACTCCAAAGGGGAGTCCAGATGTCGCCTCTTACATGTTCTCTTCAGAGGAAGTTCCTTGGACAGGGGCTGAGGGGAAAATTCGGAAAATCCTCCACAATAACAGGATCCTGTATAGGTCTCGTATCTGGAGAAATGGGCCCAAGGAAACTAGAGGATCTGAAGAAGTAAGTCTCAAATCCCTTAGATTCAAGTGGGTTGAATCCATAGCAAGTGTAGACTTGTTCGGATCTGAAAGCTTTGAACTAGAAGCCTTGGATCCGGGAGTCGAGGGCAAAACCCTTGGATCTGAAGACCTGGAATCTAAGGCCTTGGATCCAGGAGTCGTGACTCTGGAAACCCTCGGAGCGGAGGCTCTCGGATCAGACACCACAGAGGCAGGAGTCAGATCCGGGGACCTGGGATCTGACAGCCTGTGTAGCGTGGAACGAACCCCCCCTGAAGAAAAAGAGGGGGGAGGATCCTTTCTCATCTCTGGAGGAGCCCGATTTGGTTGAGGTTTCGTTGACCAAAGGACTCCCCTTGAACAAACCTTTCAACAAAAGCTTGTTTTGATGGTTGACCAGGGCTCTGGGTTTGAATGCGGCACAAATGCTGCATTCAACCTCCAGATGGTCGGCAAAGAGACAATAGAGGCACTTCTCATGCGAGTCGGAGACAGGCGTCTTCCAACCACACAAGCAGCATCTCTTAAAGCCACAAGTTTTCTCCGACATGGAAAACACCACCAAAGAAACAGCCAACGTCCAAAAATACCAAAAGATCCTACCCACTAGCTACCTTAAAAAAAAATTACAGAAAACCAGAACCAAAACAACACTACCCTACAAGGGAAAAAGGGTGCCAAACAACTAACGGTAGAAACAGGAGGGGGGGAAAGAGATTGGGAACTAGCAATTAAACTATAGAGACACTATAATAAAACTAAGTGAAAAGGATAGAAAACCCACAAAAAATACATCTACTCACAAATACAGTGAAACACCATGAGGAGCTGAGTGAACTGCATCTGACTAGCAAAAGTTACAAACGAGATCTAAGGTGTTAGAGGGCAGCAGAGCATCATAGGAGGGGAGGAGCTTGAGCTAGCTGTCTAATGTATGTTGGCTCAGATCCGATGTCGGATCCTAGATCCGGGCATGATGAATGGCGACTAGGATAACATCAAATCAGGACATTGTGAACCTCGAAACAATGGACCTATCTCAGTTTGGATTCATCAAGGGCAAATTATACTTGCTTGACCTGGTGATTTTTTTTTTTTTTTTGAAAAGGTCACCAAAGAAATGGATGAAGGCAAAACTGTACTCCACTGCATACGTCAACCTGGCCAAAGCTTTTCACACAGTTCTTCACTCAGACATGGTGGTAAAGCTAAATAAACTGGGAATAAACCCCTAATGTCAACCTCTGGATTGTCAAACTGCTCACACATAGGATGAAGATGATCAAAATAAAATAAATTACCTCTACAAAGAGCACAGTCACCAGTGGAGTCTCCCAGAGTTCTGTGCTGAGACCTCCCCTGTTTGTCATCTACTTTTATGAAGTAAAAGCCAATACCAAGAGCTCTGGGTGAGTAAGTCTGCATATGACTACAAGCTAGGAGCAGTTAATCTCCAAATGACAGCCATATTGCAAGAAAGGTTTGTCGCATATAAATAACTGACGCCAAAATCATGGACTAAAAGTAAAAGCTAAAAAAATACTTCCCTGTAGTATCCTTTGGGAAATGATCTATCCCAGGGAGCTACCACATTGGCAATATGCCCCAAAAGTTTAACTAATTGTTGGGATTTGAGAACTTATGTGGACAGTGACCTAACTTAGGACCAACATATGTTCACTGACTTGTAAGAAAGTCCTTCTACATTGCACAGCTTACAAACTAAAGGACTATCTAAATCTAGGGATGTCACTCTCCCTCATTAGGCCAATCATTGAATATTATGCCCCCTTTGGCATTTATCTGTTCAGACACATGGAACTGAATACCAACAGTGATACCTTATTAAAAGGATTCAAGGCCTAAACATGTCCTACATGGACAAATTCAAAGTCATGTCACTTTACTCTGAATCCTACATACTGCCAAGAGGCTACCTGTGGTTAACATACAAGGCATCCTTCAACCCAATACTGATGGATTTACTGCATGTCAGCAAGTCAAATGGCATCAGAAATACTTTGTCTAGGGATCTAAACCTCGGATGCAACATCAACAGAATGGTTTGGAGGGACTGATGTATCCTGCAGACGATACTGTTGATGTGGAACAGACTACCCATCCACATAAAACAAAGTTCATCCCTGTCCATGTTCATGCTTGCCTTGGAGTCTGATTGAGATTATTCTAGCATATTTTGAGCTGCAAATGATGTGACTTTTGACACCCTTTTACTGACTGCAACAATTGCAATACACTAAGCAATTTCCTTATGTCTTCTTTAGGATAAAACAAAAGTAGTTAATCTGCTTGGAAAGAAGTATCTAACAGCTTTTAAAGCAATTTTACCTTCTCCTACTGTTCTTAGTGTGCTAAATCTGTCCATTTAGCCCCAGCATGACCCTAATATTAAAAAAATTATAGCTGCTTAACAAACTGGTCTTTTTTTCCCATTTTTTAAGTGTAACTGTGATGCTCCTTGTGTTACATTTTAAACAGTTTCAGAGAGACAGCCTTATACTGTTACATATTACCAGTAGTCCTACACAGCCATTAGGGTGCTTAACTACTCTGTGTAATATCCTGCACTGATATGGAATGACATGACAGATCTAAAGATTAGTTGAGAGAGAAGACCTTGGTTCTCAGAACAGTTGGTTTTCAATTTGCATCATATTGTATAATAACAATGGATAATACCTCAAGAAACAGTAACCAAAAAAGATATTGATGAAGGTTCTTCATCTATGAAACTTTCTCTGTCCACTCTAGGATCAGGGTTTACTTGCACCGTTCACCCTCAGTATGCTCGGGCTCACGCCACTCCCCTACCTACTCCCAAGTCTCACCCACCCCCACTACACCTACATTTATTCTCAACTAGACACTCCCACTACCTATCTCAACCCATCACCAAGATCAACTCATTCAGTAACAACCACTAAATTATAAAACCCAAACTATGCCAACCCATTAAGTAATCCTACTAGTTCCCTCTCACTACAACTATCTAATCCAAAGCCTCATAAAACTCTCTAGACAGCCCACATGCTTCATCCCATCCAATAACAACCTCCAATAAAACATAATGCTATACGTAAATACTGCTACTATAATCATCTTAGCAATCACTGCCCATTTCTCCTCTTACCAAACATACCTAAAAGAACCAATCCACTACAAAACTACCTTTATCATCTACCCACAAAAACAAACCACACAGCACTATATTATCCTCCTCAATCGTTAAAGCTACAACTAAGTCATAACCCCTTACTCTCTACTCCCTCACCATAATTCTCCCCAAATATTCCTGAAATATCACAGAAGCATAGTTAGAATTCTAAAACATTACTTAATACAGCAACCAACCTAACCTTCTGTGGGGGCAGTCATCCAAACCCTGGACTAACAACCAACCCAAACAACATACCTCCCCAACATAGCAACCAATTCCATCTCTCTCCATACCTCCTTAGGAAAACAGATATCTTACTATTAAACAATAATATTAGGAGCATCACAGAGTTCATGAACTGTATGCCAGCTTCTCTTTATACTCACCTGATATTGTACTAATAACCGAATCACAGCTAAAACCCCACATTAGCAATAATGAAATACTAGCTCCTGGCTATAACATACTACTGGTAGACAGAAAAGACAAAGGGTGAAGGTGCAGCCATTTTATTTAAAAATCACCTCACTCTAGAAGCATTAGATCATAACACCCCCAACTTTAACAATTCTGATATAATTCTTACCAAACTATAAATTAACTGAAAAAAAATAGATAAACATTATAGGAACTTGCATCCCACCCGAAGACATCCCCACAGTAGAAAATATATTGCAGTGAACTACATGAACACTACCCCAGGAAACAATAATCATGGTGACTTTATTATAGAGTGGTTAACCTGCAACTCCCACAATCCCACAAATCACACCAACCTCCATGGCTTCACCCAACTCATCCAAACACCCAGTAGGATTGACAAATCATCTAACAGACATTTCATTCTTGATTGGATTTTAACAAATAAACCAGCCCTCTCCTCCGACTCTGGCCATCTCCCTGACAGCCTCAGTGACCATCTCCCAACTTTTCTACTCAGACATAGAACAAACAAATGGAAACTAACTAGTTACAATCTAATAAGGAAAAAAGAAAGTTTAACCCCAAAGACTTCACATCCACCCCCAAACACTAACTGGGTAGCACTTGGGTAACTTCCCTTAGAAGATGCAGTAAAATACTTCAACTTCACCTTCCTTAGTGTCTTATGCACACAAATGCCTCCCAGAACAATAAGAATGAAGTCTAACTTTGCTCCATGGCTAAGCAAAGAAACCTGATCATTACTTAAATCAAGAGACAAGGGAACAATGGTACAAAACTAACACCCAGGTTTCAAAACAAGCTTACCATGAACTCAGAAACAAGGCAGAGAGACTAGTCAAAAAGGACAAGATAAAGTACTACAATGACATCCAAACTAAAAGTACAGCTCTGTACACTTACCATAAATGTAGATGTTCAAGTGTATTCACTGTTGCAGCAATTACATTTGGGTAATCTGCTGGCAGGTTGCCCTCAGTCAGCCTGATTAACAAAGTCTTGGGTCCTGCGTTGGTTGCTGTCCCTTCATCCATGATGGCAGTGGTATAAAACATGTAGCTGACGCCATTACATCAGTTTTTCTTGCCCCAGATGTCAGGTGCCCCCAAATGGGGAGCAAATAAAATTAAAAACACAAAAAATATACCTCCAATCCCAAAAGCAAATACACCAAAAGGGCTTACAAGCACAGTGAAAGAAAGTAAAGGTATAGTCAGAGAAAAATATGGGGCTGGAGGGAGGGTAACCAGGACTACAACAATGAATGCACTCTAACATCTACATTTATGGTAAGTGTACACAACTGTACTATGATCTTCGTGTTTCACTGTTGCAGTCATTACATTTGGGTAGATTCCCAAAGCTATGGTAGGGTGGAGGAAATTATACAGCATTAGGACCAGCTATAAGGCCCTGCAGGACAGCAGTGGCAAAGTCAGCACTAGATTTAGAGAAGAAGGGTAAATGGTAATGTTTGAATGTATGAACTGAGCTCCAGGTAGCAGCTTCTAGAATGTCTCTGGTAGGAACACCTCTGATAAAGGCTGTAAAAGTAGATGCAACCCTGGTGGAATGAGATCTGATCCCCTGGGGGATAGTTTTACCATGGTGCATATAGCAGAAACAAATACAATGGCTTATCCATTTGGAAATAGTCTGCTTTGAAATAGCCTTTCCCTCTGCCCCTGCAGCAAATGCCACCAGTAGTTGTTCAGATTTTCTTTGAGATTTTGTCCTGTTTAAGTAAAATCTAAGTTGTCTGTGTACATCCAATGAATGCAGAATCCGCCCCCCCCCCCTGTTCTGTGGATTGGGAAAGAAAGTTGGCAAATGAATGGTCTGATTAAGAGCCACACTGGATACCACCTTAGGCATGAAGGATGGATTGGTCCTGAGAGACACCCTGTCCGCATGAAAAATGATGAAAGGCTCCACTGCCATAAGAGCCTGTCATTCAGAAATTCTTCTAGCTGAAGTGACTGCTAAAAGGAAAGCTGTTTTCCAGGAGAGAAATTTTAAGTCTGCAGTAGCAGCTGGCATGAAAGGAGGGAGAGTGAGTTTTTCCAAAACAAAACTGAGATCCCAGGCAGGGGTTGGAGCTCTCCTGGGTGGTCTTACGTTTTTGGCCCCTCTGAGATACCGCTTTAGTGGAGGATAAGAGAAGAGGGGATGTTCTGTGCTGTAATGAGCTGAAATGGCTGAGGCATGAATTTTTATGGAAGAAAAGGACAGGCCCTTGTGAAGCATCTCAGTTAAGTATTGTAAAATCTGAGGAATATTGGGCACTGCTGTGTTTACCCCTTGTGATTGATTCCAGGCACAGAATCTTTTCCATTTGTCAGCATAAGATTTTCTAGTACTAGGCTTTCTTGCCTAAAAATGACATCCATCACAGGTTTGCTGAGGGATGCAGAGGGATGCTAAGGGTGAATTTAGGTGATTAGCCAAGCTGCAAGATTCAAAGTTTGGAGCGGAGTGCACATAATTTGGTTGTTCTGCTTAGACAGTAAGTAAGGTGTCGGAGGCAGGTGCCACGGTGGAAGGTGTGACACAATGCGCAGGAGTGGGTACCAGTGTTGGCAAGTCCAGTCTGCAGCAATCAAAATAATTTTTGGTTTGTCCTGTTTGACTTTTAGTAGAACTTTGGAGAGCAGTGGCAGAGGGGGAAAGGCATAGACAGATAGATTTTTCCAACTGAAGGATAGAGCATCCACTTTCCAGGCTTTTTTGTGATGAGTTCTTGTGCAGAATCTGGCCAACTGATAGTTCTGGGATGAGGCAAAAAGATCCATGTCTGGACTCCCCCATTTGCATGTCAACATGTTGAAAATCCGTGGTTCCAGTTTCCATTTGTGTGGGTCCATGAGACTTCTGCTTAGTTCATCTGCCAGAGTATACAGCTTTCCTGGCAGGAATTGAGATTGTAGTTGTATTTGATAGGTCAAGGCAGTGTTCCACAATGCCATGGTTAGTCTGCAAAGGGGGTAGGAGTGTGTACCCCCCTGCTTATTTATGTACCACATAACTGTGGTGTTGTCTATCGTTAACTGTCCTAGATGAAGGTAGTCCTTGGAAAGCTGTCAGTGCATTCTGTACAGCTAGCATTAATTTTTGATTGATATGAAGGTGCATTTGATATGGGCTCCATTTTCCGTGAATGCACTTCCCTGCCAGAAGAGTCCCCCAAACATAGTCTAATGCATCTGTAGTTAGGGTTTGGGTGGCAGGGGGTAGAGTGAATGGCAGTCCCTTGTTTTGGTGGCAGGCCTCTGTCCACCATAGGAACTCTAGCTGCAGGCAAGGTACGATCGGAATTATTGTTTCCAGGCTGTGACAATGCTGACTCCATAAACTTTTAAAGTACCCCTGAAGATTCCTCATATGCAGTCTTGCATATGGAATTAGAAGAATGCAGGAAGGCCATGAACCCCAAGGCTTGCAGAATTTGACTTGCAGATAGCAGGGTTTTTGTGGCCACCTGTTTGAAGTAAGTTACTAAATGAATTTGCTTTTCTGCTGTAAGGTAAGCCATCTGGGCAGTTGTATTCAAGCTTGCACCCATAAATGTAATTTTTTGAGAGTGTACCAGTTGTGATTTCTTTTTGTTTATAGTGTACCCTAGACAAGTTAGAACCCTTTTTACAAACACCAGATGTTTTAGAAGGATGTTCCTGTTTTCTGCCTGAATTAGACAATCAGCCAGGTATGGATATATTTGAATATTTCTTTGCCTGCAAAATGCAATTACTGGAGCCAGGCACTTTGTGAAGACCCTGGATGCAATAGATAAGCCAAAGGGCAGTGCAGAGAACTGGTAATGCAAGTAGCCTGCTTTGAAGTGGAGGTATCTTCTGCAAGATTCCTTGATTGGGATATGTAGGTAAGCCTCTTGAGTCTAGAGTTACCAACCAGGCATCTTTGCCTAGCATAGGAAGGAACTGTTGAAGAGTCAGCATCTTGAATTTTGGAATGTCCATAAATGTGTTTAGAGTAGGTAAGTCCAGAATTGAACACCATGATTTGTCTTTTCTGGGTACCAGGAAAAGTCTTGAATAGAAACCTTGTCCCTTTTCCTCTTCTGGTACTGGTTGAATATCCCCCATGTTCATGAGGGACAGTACTTGTTTCTGGGCCTCTGCCCACTGATTTGGGGGCAGGTCTGGCCATCCGTTTGGGATTGGCAACGTGTGGAAATGAAATCTGTATCCCTGGGATACTATATTTAAAACCCATTTGTCCTGGGTTATAAGTTGCCAGTTTCTTGCATGAAGTGCCAGTTTTCCCCCCAAAGGGGCGGCTAAAACGGAAGTGATTGGTAAGTGTAAAGGGAAATCACTGAGACTGTTTACCATAGGGAGGTGTCTTGTTGTTTCCAGATTTGGAGGAGGAGGCACCCCATTGTTTTGTTCTAAAAGTCCCTTGTGACTGAAACCTGGAGCCTTTGGAATGTCTGGATTTGACTTGAGTGGCTCTCTAAGGAACTGGAAAGGACCAGTTTTTAGTAGGCCAGTGCCTACTAAATCTTGGAGGCTGCACTTGTAAGAAATCTTTCACAGTTTGCATAGATTTAGCTTTATCTTCCATCTTTCTAAAACTTCTTCAGCCTTATTACCAAAGAGACGGGGTCCTGTTGTAAAGCAGCATCCAACAATTTTGCTTTAACATGATCAGGCAGAGTTTGCTCTTTAAGCAACATGCCTTCTTAGCACAGAGCCAGTTACAGCGGCCTGCAAGAGGCCTCCAAAGAATCAAAACCACATTGCAAAGAAGGTTTTCCAACTTGTTCAGCTGAATGCAATAGATCTTGTAAATCTTTATTTTCCACACAGTCAGAAATTAACAATTTTCTGTTTAAGCAGTCCCATGATATGCTGTTGATATTTAAGCATATGAAATTGACAGTTTAAAGCCCTGATTGCCAAGGTTGCAGAAGTGTAAACCTTCTTACCCCATCTATCCAGAGCCCTGGAATCTCTATCAGAAGGGGTAGGATTTTTAGCAGTAGAAGCCTTAATGCCCTTGGGACCCTGAGAAATTGTTTCAGGATCTGCAATAGGATTTTTGAAAAGGAATTTCTGGGAGTCAGGAACCCTGCAGTATCTGTCTGGCTTACAAGGAGCTCGGAGGCAGAGAATCAGAAGCCATACTAGATTCTGAAAAAACACCATCAACAATGTGTAGAACAGGAGGTATAACAAAAGGCCTATGCTGAGGAAGAAGAAAATCCCCAAGGCTCTTTAGATTCCGAGAAATCCTGACTTTCCCAGTGGAAATGTTCCCTTAAGGTATGTACAGTTTCCCCAAAAGAAAAATCCTCAAACAGAAGGAATGGAATCTTCTGCATCAGAGTCCTCATAAGTAGGTATAGACAAATCCTGTTCATTAGAAGAGTCAGAAGAAACAGAATCCTGTTCAGAAGATTCATAATCAATGTCTTGCCTAGGCCTCTTAGAAGGGGGGGGGGGGGGGTTGGCTACCCCTGATCAGAGTAATTAAATCTTCAGCCATTTTGATCATTTGTTTTTTAGGCATAGGGGCCTGCACATGTGGCTCAGGCTTCATTTTTTTAGGCAGAAGTTTAGATTTTGGCCTTAGTTTTGAAGATGGCGTCTGTTTAATATACAAATCTGTAGGCCTGAAAACACTCTCAGAAGCCGGTGCCTGCACAACGGCTCCGGACCCATCTAAGGTAGAGACATCCGCTGGTTCCATAATTGAAGGATCTCGCTGCATACCAGGCTCTGAATGGGTCTCAATAGAGGCCTGCGAATCAGAAGTAGCGGGTATCAGGGGCTGCGAAAGTGCCTCATTGAGTACTGGCAACTGGCTTAGGATAACCATTGTCGTCAGTTTTGGACCTCTACGGCCTGTCTCTGTCTTTTTCTTTGCATTTTTAGGTATTCCGGTAGTCGGATTGCTAACCGACATTTCTGGATAATTAAAGCACGAGCCAAAATATTTAGAAGCAAAAATGTACCGACGTTTAATAGCGTGTTGATTAAATTTAGCACAAAATAGACAGCAAGATACGTTGTGGTCAGGGCCTAGGCAAGGAATACAGTACAAATGAAAATCCTTATGAGGTATTTGCTTCCCACAAGTAATGTAATTATTAACTTTTACTGACATCGGTAAGGAGCAAGAAAAAGTTTCCCCAATGGGGTACTTAGCTTTTTAGTTGAAGACTTCGGTTCTGAAACTCGAAAACGAAAGTTTCAGGAGTCTGCAAGCCGGCACTTGCGAACTGCTTCTGCTTCAGGCACCCTGTGGCAAGAAAGACTGATGTAATGGCGCCTGATGCATGTTTTATACCCCTGATGACCTGATGTCATGGAAGGGACAGCAACCGACGCAGGACCCAAGACTTTGCTAATCAGTCTGACTGAGGGCAACCTGCCAGTAGATTAACCAAATGTAATGACTGAAACAGTGAAATACGAAGATCACCACCAAAACAACCCACACAATTTTGGTCAGCTATTAATAGCATACTCCAACCCAGTAAAGCTAGCATCCCCTTTCTACTTCCAATAATACAGATAACATAGCAACCCAATTCAATAATTAATTCCCTGAGACTATTTTAGCCCTCTCTAATAAGCATACCTCCACTCCTACTCCAGTTCTCCTATACCTAGGACCACCACCTTTTCCCTGTCTCAACTGACATGATAAAAAAAATGCTCAAAAAAACTAAAGCCTACTACTCCAGCTGCTGATAATCTACCAGCAGACTTTCTTAGAATTGCTGCTGATGCAATCGCCTATCCAGTATCCCATCCTTAACAGATCCATTTCTGAACACCAAGTCCCTGCCATCTGGAAAATTTCACACGTTATTCCACTACACAGAGGCGGCAATTCAACTGATCTAATTACTGACAAACTGCTATCCTACCTCCCCACCCCCATCTAAGATTCAACAGAAATATACACATGCAAATAATGGACTACTTACATAGGAACAACCTACTGTCCAACAGCCAACATGGTTTTTGTCCCCAACACAGTAGTACCAACTCCCCTAATGTCTTTCACTAACACTGTTAATCATCACAGGACATAATGGGCAAACTTGTCTATCCAAAGCCTTTTACATGGTCTCACATAGTAAACTTATCAATGTTTTCTCTGAGTTGAATCTAAGGAAACCCACTCTTTATTGATTCCAGGACTACATCACTGGGTGCCAGCAAGCAGTACTATGGCAACAAAACCTATCACCTGTAACCCTAGGCGTTCTCCAAGGATCCTTCCTAGGCCCTCTACTTTTCTTTTTACTAATAATCTCCATACTTCAACCCCATATGCTTCTGTGGTTCAATATGTAAATGACTCCACACTGATAAATGCTGCCCCTTCTACACAAGAACTGCAATCACTAACAGAAGACTCCTTATCTCCAGCTGAAACATGGCTGACCAATTCTTTGCTAATTCTGAACTCCAACAAAACTAAGCTCATGCTGTTCCATCCTACTTGACATACTTTACCCCATTCTTCATTTAACATTATATCCATGAACAATGCCATCATCTCACCTGCAGCTCACACTAAACTTCTGGGGGTTGAGATAGACAAGAATATGACATTTGAAATTCACATTTCCTAGACCATAAAAAAGTACACAAACTTGGAACTCTATACAGAAAGAACCAATACCTTACTAAAGGCACAAAAGCAACTAGTGCTCAAACGCACATTATCTCAACTCTTCTCTATACCTTACCAATTCTTACACACCTAAGAAAATCTGATTTAGCAAAACTGGACTCCTGTTATAACTGCCAGGTTTGCCACAAATTCTTCCTCCAGGACACATCACTGTACTGTACCCAAGCAACTTAAATAGTTAGAACTTTCTCTACTTCTACTTTATAACCAACTATGGCGCACAAAATTCTAACAGAAGAAAAGCCTTGCTCTTCCAACTCTACTACACCCATATTCGAGTAATAGGACTCTTCGCTTTGGCAATAAAGCCCTAATAAAGCTAACCAAAGCCGATAACATTGCTGGAGACTCCCTCTTCTCAAATTATACAGCTAAAATCTGGAATGCACTACCTACAAACCATCTACTGCTTTATTCAATTTTAAAAAAAATGCTAAAAACTCACTTATCTAAAACATGGCTATGCTCATGCACTACTCTTGATTAAACTTACTTTTTTCTCAAACCAATATCTTATCCCTCAAAAATGAAAAATACTCAATATCTGTTAAGACAGATAGCACTTGTAAGGAAAATTTTACTTCCCCTCAAGTCTAGTAAATGATACCCATGGTTTCCTAACACATAAATGGCTTACCCCTCCCTTTGATTTATCACACCCACCAAGTCCTAATCTAGGAACGACCTACCTTCCCCCTTGCTTTAACTCTGTATATAATCTTATCTACTGTTTGGTACACATCTCTCTGTACTATCAAAAGCATTTTCCTGTGATATAAAAATACATGAACACTGTACAGTGTACACTGCCTGAGTTTGCATAAAGTGAACTTGTATGTCTTTTTTGGAGCTTTTCTCTCTGCTATGAATCTGTAAAGAATCTTATTACTCTGTTTGTATACACCTCTTTTTGATACAAACTGCATTTCTCTGTCTATTATCAATGCTGTGTTCAAGGTATCTACAATATAATAACCATGTATGTATTTTATAGAGCTTCTCTCTCTGGGCCTCAGCTGAAAAACTATCTGGAAAGTCCGACTGGACACAAATCATCAGATGTAAAATAAAATGATGATTCCATGAACCCCAGTAATGAATTTATATACTTTTGATTAGTCAGCTGTTTACGAATGCCTCCCCTCAAAAGCTCTGATTTAGAAATACTGCTCCTGTTTTGACAGATGGATTCATCACTGCTCTTGCTAGATTTACAGATGTTATTTATAAAATCAGATCTCTCCAAAAATAAATACACATTAAACAACTGACGTAAGGTAACAAAATTCATCACCAGCTATACAAGGTCTAGTATCTAAAAACGATTTCTTCTTAAAAAGCCCTCCTCTTAACTATTCTGCTATGATTTTATTTTGTATTCAGGTTGTTGGGGGGGGGGGGGGGGATTTCCTATGCGTGCATTTGGTTGGGAACAGGAGGCTGAAATGAAATTCATCTTCACATATATATGGCTGTCTCAAATTCCCTGTGGGCACAAAGAAGCATGCGTGCCATTCCCACTGCTTCAATAACAAAGTGCATGCGGTACAGGGGAAGTGATGTGCATCGTGCTTGGTATACAGTATACGTTTATGTAACTGCAACATGTAAACATGTCATACAGCACAGAGGGAATCCTGCATGCTAGTCACACGCCCTCCAGTACATGTTTAGACAATGTTCCCTATGCACTGTAAAATAGGTAACAGTTCAAATAGACATTGGATTGTAAACCAAGTTTACTCCATTTTCGCTGCCACTGAAATGCCCACTGGGCACCCAGCTGCTGATGCCTGCCATTCTGCCTGTCTCTAGGTGTCTTTGGAACCATGGGCATTATTCACCCCCCCCCCCGGGTATTTGGCTACAGTGGTTATGGATGTGGGCGCTGCACACTTCTCCATGCCTGTAGTGAATCTGTGACAGCCAAGACTCGGCAGCTGAATTTCACTTCAACCATCTGTCTAACCAGATGCACCCGCAAGAAAATGTCTTGCTGCCCAAGATTCTCAGTCCCTTTATTTTTCATGCTCAGAGTTTGACAGAAATAATTAAGTACTTAAAGGATATGGTTAATTCTTTTTATTTGCATTTGTTTACTGGAGTGGAGTACAGATTAATATCAAACAATTTCAGACTTAGCCCAGAATCCAACAACCAGGATAACAGCAATGCAAGCTCACAAAAAGTGCAAATTCTTTCAGTGTATAAACAAAGCATACAATAAAAGCAAGGTAATTAACATAAGGAGCTTTTCAGTTCTGTCCTCCTGTATTGCTTGAACAGTCTTAAAAAGCACACAGATACACACCTGCCCAAAACATGGAGAAGGCAGCCACTGTCCATGCTGGGTTGGTATTCTAGAGCAAAATTTCCTGAATTACTTTCTTGAGAAGGTTTGTTTCTGTAACATTCCACCTATGGACCAAATACTATGAGCCATCAATGCCCAGCATTCACTTGTAAGGGTCTGCTTCTGTCCTGCTCAGCTGGTCAGTCAAGTACTTTTCTTTAGAATGGATGTAGGATCACCAGAGTTTCCACCCTGATTTACGAGCTAAATTCCATGCCTTTACAGTTGGTTTGTAGAGGATATTTGATCAACTTCCCCCTTATGCTGATGTACCAGATCAGCACAGTCTCTCTAACCTGTAGGACAGACTTCTGCTTAGCCTCATCTCACCCTATTACCTTTCCCTCTCTATAGTTTACTCCTAATACCTTGGCTCCTTTGCTAATCTCCTACAGTAAATTCTAGCCTGCTCTTGGCTATTTTCTATACTCCTGCATGCAGTAAAGCCTACTGGCAAAACTTTCTTTCTCCGTTCTTGTGCTGGGATAACTTCCAAAATGCTTTACTAGTTTGCAAATATAACATTCTATATCATTGTTACTCTCTAAGGAATTGCATCCAGAATCCTACTCTATTTCTAAAACTCTCTGTTTTCATCATCCACCCTTATCACTGATTTGGCTCATTACCGAAATGTCACTATTTGTAATGCCATGTACTAATGAAAAAAAGGGCCAAAAATGCACGATAAAACAGAATATCTATCATCAATCTTCTCCTTTATACCTTTTGGAGGAGGCAAGCCCCCTTGCATCCATGATGTGGGAGAGTAAAGTCTACCCCAACCCAAAAAGGACAGCTGGGTAAAAACTTACCATAACAGTAGATGTCCTCCTCTTGACTGTTGCAGTATTCCTCACCACAGGGATCTCCTGCCAAGGATAGCTCAATGTCCAGCTAGTATACCAAAGCCTTTAGATCTTGTATACACCTTATGGCATAGATATGTTCCCTGTTCAGGACATAGGGCATAAAGGTGGCATACAGATGCAATTACCCAGAACTGAATTGCCAAAGTAGAGAAAAGTATCCATGGGACAAAATAAGTTATGCACATCCTGGAGGAGAAAATGCAGATGGCAAAGGAAGACCTTCTGCCAGGAAGGAAACCAAAACAAAGCTCAAAAGCAGAAAGGAGGGTTGAAGAAAGGGGAACCAGACTTGACGAGGCCAGTGTGGAGCAATCATTCTGCTTCCCAAGGACTGCGCTTTCTGAATCACCCTTGACAGCAGGGGAAATGGAGGGAAAGCATAAAGCAGACCGGAGGGCCAATCGTGAATCAGAGCGTCCCTGGGTGATTCCCCCTGTGGGGGGATCAGCGTGAAGTAGTTGCTGCATTTTCGCATTGAGAGGACTGGCAAAAAGGTTGCAGCAAGGCTGACCCCATCTGCTGAAGATTCACTCTGCAACCAGGTGATTCAGGGACCACTCGTAAGGCATCTGGACAGCTCTGCTTAGCCTGTCCGCTATTACGTTGGACTTCCTCGAATGTGCGTTGCCACCAGAAACCGTTGGGAAGCTATTGCCCAATGCTAAACTTGCATAGCCTCTCTGCACAGAGGGTAAGACCGGGTTCCCCCTTGCTTGTTGAGATACCACACTACTGACATGTTGTCCGAGTGTATCGCAATCGTCCCTAGAGGAAGAACCTCCTGAAGTGCCTGCAACATGAGAAACACTGCTCTCATCTCCAGGACATTTATATGCAAATGTATCTCGTGTTCCTGTCAACTGCCTTGGACTGTCCTCCAAAGATAATGCCCCCCCCCCCCCCATATGGGAGGCATCCGTGGTCACCGTGGCAATAGGGACGGGTGGAATGAAGGGCTTTCCCCCGTTCAAATTGTTGGTGCACAGCCACAAACGGAGGTCCGGCTTGCACCTGTCCGTGAGTAAGATGAGATGAGATAGTGGAAGTCTTTGGAGAGACCACTGAACAAAGAGGAGCCACTGAAGTCGTCTCATGTATAATGTCACTAGAGGGACCAACATGACAGTTGCTGCCATGGTCCCTAGGAGTTGGAGAACCAGTCTTGCCTTCACTTGTCTAAGGGGCATCAACATGTGTATTTGTTGTAATACTGTGATCCCTTTCTTGTGGTAAGAATGTGCACATTCGAATGGTTTCTAAATCTGCTCCTATAAAGGTGACACGCTGTGAGGGCAATAAGGCAGATTTTTCCCAATTTATTGTTATGCCCAGCTGGTGACATAGATTGATGGTAGCGTCCCCGGTTTGAACTAATTGATGCCTAGTGGGGGTGGTAAGGAGCCAGTCGTCCAGGTACGGAAACACCTGGAATCCCTGACGTCTCAAGTGAGCCGTCACCACTGCCATACATTTGGTGAACACCCTGGGGGCTGTGGTGAGACCAAAGGGCAGGGCTCGAAACTGGAAGTGACTGGCTCCCAGCCGGAAGCATAGGTGACTCCTCGATGCTCTGTCCATTTTGACATGGTAGTAAGCATCCTTGAGGTCGGCGGAGCACATCCATACCTCCTCTCCCAACAATGGGAGAATCGATTGTAGTGTGACCATATGGAACTTGGACTTGTGTACGTGATTGTTGAGTTGACGGAGATCTAGCATGGGTCTCAGGTCTCCTGTTCTTTCTGGCACAAAAAAGAATCTTGAGTAAGTCCTAATCCAATTTGGTCTGAGGGGACACGTTGGATGGCTCCTTTTTCTAGCAGCTGCGAGACCTCTGAGGCTGCTTGATCCCTCTGACTGGGTGGAACGTCTGGGATTTTTCTGATTGACCGGGGTACTGAAGAGAATGGAATGAGGTAACCTCCGGAAATTATCCGTAATACCCATCGGTCCTGAGTAATGCTCTCCCAGACTTCCGGGTACAAGGAAATTCTACCCCGACTGGCTCCGGATAAGCACAGTCAGGCACACCCTCAGGAACGAAAGTATGGAGAGCCACGGAAGGAGTCGCGGTCTCCCGAGTTCTCTGCCTCTGGGGCGATGTCTCCCTGAATAATCCCCCATCCCCTGCCTCTGGAAGGGGGTTCACGTTGTGCGGCAGGAAAAAATCTCTGATTTCTTGAACCACATCTTACCCCCCCCGCTGGGCCTTGGGATAAGGCCTAGAAGGAAGGGAAAAACGGACCCCTACGGCAGACAGGGTCTTTCCCTCTTGCTCGCACCTGGTGAGGGTGTCTTTCACTTTGGTCCCAAACAAGGAGGAACCGTCAAAGGGGGCATCAGTGAAGGAAGACTTGAAGGCCTCCGCAAAGTGACACAGGCACAGCCAGGCTTGCCTTCTAAGGGCAATCCCTGAGCTAGCTGCCCTACCCGCTCCCTCGGCTGCATACGAAATGAGCCACACGGACGAGTTAGCAATGGAGTTGAGGGTAGAGACCGGGCATTAACTGTCTGAGCCACCGCCTCAGGTATGTTACCCGCAAGAGTATCTCCCAACTCTTTGAGATCATCTCTCTGGAGCAGAGTGAAGCGAGACAGATAATTCAGCGACCACAGAGTGAAGGTTGCTGAAGATAGGGTACCTTCCCGTACCGATCCATGGTCCTAGACACCTTGTTAGGCGGATGGATGAATGAAGAAGACTGCTACTTCCTTCTAGGTGGCTGCCGCCACCACCATCGCATCTACAGGGACTCCTTTTGACAAACTGTTTGCCCTGGGGGGAGGCGGAAAGGAATTTGTTGGGACGCCTGGGCAAGGGCTACACAGAATCAGGGGTTTTCCCACCCTCTTCGACAAATGAGGTCAAGAAGTTCGTCGAAGGGTGGAGACACCCAGGAGGCAGAGGGTTGAGCGCTGAAAGCCCTAAGGAATACTGACTCCTCCTCGGAAGGAGCTTTGGAAGGCCAGTCACCTCTGTTTCAGTATCTCCAGGATATCAGAGAAGGAATCATCATCAGAGGATGACTTGGGGGACCCTCCCGATTCCTCGGGGTCAGTATCCGAGGTGAGAGACACATCCTGGGAGAGTATGTTCTTCCTCTTGCATAATTTCTTTCTAGGAGGCTCCTCAGGCACGAACTCTGGGAGACCCTCAGAAAGTTGGGGACCGCTCGTGGGGGTATCCTTAGGGCCTGGCGCTCTACTGTCCATGGATAGGTGAGTATCAGAGGCTCTCGCTGGGGTGGTGGGGGACGGAATGACCGACACGGGTGATAGAGCTGACGACCTGGCTAGCGCGCTCCGCATGGCCTTGAAGGCCACCCCCCCCCCCAGAGTCCGAAGACCGTCCGGCCTCCAAGGCCACGACCGGGACTGGGGTCGCACGAGCCGAAGCACTGAGTGGGAGACTTGGAACCGACAGATGTCCCGAAGTATCCCCCTCGGGCCCGACCGAAGAGACCAGAGTCCCGAACCCTGTGGACCTGAGGTCGGCACCAATAGACCCTGAGGGGGTATCGGAGCTGGTGTAGGAACATCACTCGGAGCGGAGCATACCGGCTCCGACGACAAGGATGTGCTCGGAGGAGGAATCATCGAAACGGTCATAGGAACTGGCTCCGGAGCAGAGTGGGTCGGAGCTGAGAAAAATTTCGCCAACACCGGCGACTGCAAGAGCCTCTGGACCACCCTATCAACATCCAAATCAGAAAGCCTGGAGGATTTAGAGTAGAGCGATGGAGATTAAGATCTCTTGTCAGGTGAACCATGCCTCACACTGGGCAACCGGCTCCAAATGGGTTCAAGAATGATAGGAGCCGATGCCGATTCAGTTAACACTGATACCTCCTGCGGCCCCCGAGGACAATGGAGCCGAGGAAGTAGAGTCCAATACAGTAATCTTCTCCGGAGGCTCCGAAGAGACAGATGGAGCTGGAGACCTTTTCTTAGCCTTGGAAGCTTTGGATTTTGACCGAGTACTGAAAGCAGAGTCCATAGCTTCCTCAAACGATGGTGTTAGAAGTCCCTTCAATATTAATTTATTTTCTCTCTCCTAGAGCACCCTAGGACTAAACGCGTGGCAAAAGCTACACGACTCCTGTAAATGGATGGCTCCAAGGCAGTAAACATACACAGAGCGTCCATCCGTGATGGACATCTTATATCCACACTTGGAACATTTTTTAAAGCCAGAAGGCTTATGTCCCTTCTGATCCTTAGACATCTTATTACTAGCGCTAAGCGAAACCACCTAGACACAAATCACAAAAAAAAGGCGGGAACAACACACAAAGTAGATACACCAGAAAAACTCTACTCGACACAATCTAAGAACCTCTAACTGAAACGGTTCTTCTAAGGGGAGACACAGACAAAAGCACAATCACACTAATAGATTATTTAACAGAGGGGAGGACTAGGTCCTCTAACTAAAATGGGCCTAGCCCGCTGGAATAGTTAGGGATACCAAAAAACACAACTACCACACTCAAACACAGCAACACGAAATAGCTATCAAAATAGCTTTTGGGTCTGAAATATCAAATTTCTCTAAGAGAAATAGGAAAAAAGAGGGTACTTAGCCACAGCCAAGCGAGACCACGTCCGAGCTACACAAGTGGCAAACGAGATCTGGGGATGTGGAGCAGTGCACCATGGGATACCCACTTGGCCCAGCCAATGAGAGACTTCAAGCTAGTAAAATCGGCCGAGTCGGAGCAGATATTCGGCTCCGAACCCACGGGTAAGAATGTGAGGCAAGATGGACTACATAACATCACTTGATCACAACTTCAAAACCATGAAACTTCTTTAATAAAACACAAAACCTTCGGACATACATCCAGTGTGAACAAACAGAAGAAAACACTTAATTTTCCTTTTATAATGAAGCGTAATTGCATCACATGACAGCCAGCAATCAAAAATTTCTGTAAAACTTAAGACATTTCAAGCAATGCATGAAAAATAAAACTCCCCAAAGAGTTAATAGGTATAAAAAGATCCACATAGAACATGCCTAAAAAATACATTTAAACACACACAAACAAGTTTTCTGAAATTAACTTGTGTGTGTGTTTAAATGTATTTTTAGGCATGTTCTATGTGGATGTTTTTATACCTATTAACTGTTTGGGGAGTTTTATTTTTCATGCATTTCAAATGTCTCAAGTTTTATAGAAAATTTTGATTGCTGGATGTGTCATGTGATGTAATTAAGCTTCATTATAGAAGGAAAAGGAATTGTTTTGTTCTGTCTGTTCACACTACGGAATGTCGGAAAGCTTTGTGTTTTATTAAAGAAGTTTTGTTGTACTGAAGCTGGTATCAAGTGCTTCCTTACACTGGAATTTTTCTGTGTTTAATATTGCTGTGACAATGAAGGCTTACTATTGTGCTAGTCCCTATTTTGTTGTACTAT